>NC_090728.1:197943310-197945810 GCF_036898095.1 Palaemon carinicauda
CAAGGAACATTCCCAACAGCTTCACGTTTTCCTCAAAGCAGCAGCACATCTTGATGAACCAACAGTTTAAGGTAAGCTTCATTAATTTATAGAGTATATTATAATGGTGATAGTATAACGATGTATGCAGCAGTACCATCCCTTTGGATTTGGTTTGATGGATGTGTTAGGTAGTGGCTGTAAGGGGGGTGGCCTCGCAGGGGTAGGCCTAGGTAGGGGTACAGGGCCCTATGTTAGGTGATTGTATTAGGTTCGGTAGTGTCCCAAAATTCACTGTGGCCTTAAGGGGGGGGGTCGCAGGGGGGGCAGAGCCCCCCCCCCCGGTAGGCCTAGGTAGGGGTACAGGGCCCCTAGGTAGGGGTACAGAGCCCCTAGGCTAGGTTAGGTGGGTTTATTAGGTTCAGTAGTGCCCTGAAAATCACTGTGGCCTTAAGGGGGGCACGAAGGGGGGTCGCAGGGGGGGCGGAGCCCCCCCCCCCCCCGGTAGGGCTAGATAGGGGTATAGGGGGAGGGGTGGTGGAAGGATAAGTATTCATTTATTGCAAATATCATTTGACACCCCCCCCCACCCAAAATCCCGGTTCCCACCTGGTGTCCCCCATAATTGTTGGGATGAAGTAGGGTCTTTCTGCATTCTAGAACAACTTAGTAAATCTCCAAATCGGATGGTTTGCGGTCAAAATAAACGTTAAATTCGTTGGAACTACACTATTTCTGATGCAACAAATATATTTTTATTCCAGTTTCCCCATAATGGATGAAACTGTAAATTTACCATATAAATAAATATATATATATATATATATATATATATATATATATATATATATATATATATATATATATGTGTGTGTATAGAAATATATAAATGAGTCGTCATAAGGTATTGATTAAATGCGATTAGTAACTCCAATGTTTTTATATTTTCCTCTTTACGGTTGATACATATTATATGCATATATTTCAGGCGTCGGTATTATGGCTCGTGTATAATATATATATATATATATATATATATATATATATATATATATATATATATATATATATATATATATATATATATATACATGTTCTTTAGTATACTGCTGGATATGAATATTCTTATGAAGTTTAGAAATTTTTAGTTCCTCATACTACTGGTGTGCAGTGCTTGGGCAAAAAATTTATCTAGCAAAGATGCCATTACAAAGCTAATAATACAGCTGTGAATATGACTGCTTCTTATTAAAAAGATTTTAACGCTATCTGCCTTTTCATATGTCACAAGGTAATGTTCCATTTTAGGATTCCTTTCTTGAACGTAATGGTATCCAATTCAAGAATTCAATTCCCTCTGCAAATCTCTTCCATTAATTTTTTTATAGCTTCCTAGAGTTTATATAATGTATACATACCCTCTCTCCTTTTCATTTTAAAGTTTTCTTCATGGTCAGAATGTTGCGCTTAACGGTGACGTTTTATCTATTACGTACTATTTACATGAAAATAAAGAAAATAATAGCATTGAATATTTCCATTTCAATTCCAGAACTCGAACATATATCTTGGTTATTAATGACTATGCGTCTTCATTGTGTCCTGTTACCTCCACATTTGATACCAATAATAACAATATCGAGCTATTGTACTCTTTATCTGGATGGACTCGCTGAATATATAATGAAACAATTACCTATAATATAGAATTTATATTAGTTTAGGTATATCTTCCAGAATATGGAAGGTAAAACTTAAATTATACATAATTCACTTCTTATGTATCCTTTTACTAAGGTGATATGAACATTATTTTAAAGGGCATTGGTTGGTTCTCATCATATGCACAGCCCATGTCTATTTATTATTCTAACAATTTGCTAGAATATCCTCTACTTTAGTTTGCTCTCGTATCCATGTTGCTCTTTTTGGTCTCTTAGTGTTATTTCCATCATTATTTTTTCCATAGCTCTTAGAGTTGTAAGTACCTTACGTTCTAAGGCTTTAGTAAAGCTTGGAGTTTCTAATGCATAAGTTAATACTGTTTGGACTATATCATTAAATGCAGTTTTTTTTTTCTTTTAGAAAAAGTGTCATTTTACTTTCCTAATCTCAATCTGTTTACCAAATGGTCTCCATCCCATGATTATCCCTCTTTTAATTTCGGTCTCGTGTCATGTGGAAACACTTTCTGTTCGTTCCTAAGTACGTATATTCATAAACAACCTTTAGAGGCTCGTTGTCTGCATTATCATTGAATATTATCTAAGTTTTACTCATATTAATTTTTAGTCCTATAATTTTGCTTACTGTATTGAAATCTCTTATCATCTTTTGTAATTCCTCACATGATTCAAAATGTATACATGAATGTATATTTAGATATACATGCATATATAATCATATATGATTTTTTATATATATCTATATATCTATATCTACATCTATATCTATATATATATATATATATATATATATATATATATATATATATATATATATATATATATATATATATATA
>NC_090728.1:197965810-197968310 GCF_036898095.1 Palaemon carinicauda
GTTTCTGCTACCCTTACTAAGAAGAAAGTAGCCTCTGAACAATTCAAGTGCAGTAAAAAGAATTATTTGGTAATCTCAGTGTTGTCAGGTGTATGAGGACAGAGGAGAATATGTAAAAAATGTGCCAGACTATTCAGTGTGTGTGTAGGAAAGTTGAAAATGAACCGTAACCAGAGAGAAGGATCCAATGTAGTACTGTCTGGCCAGTCAAAAGACCTCATAACTCTCTAGCGGTAGTAGCTCAACAGGTGGCTGGTGCATATATAAAGTACTAAAAGGATATTTCATCAATAAAACATATATATATATATATATATATATATATATATATATATATATATATATATATATATATATATATATATATATATTGTATCCCCCAATTACGATATATGATTTTTATCTTTCTTGCAATTTTATTCATTGCTTATAAAAAAAGAGAAATTTATTTATACGTAATCTATAAGCATCTTTTAAATTTACTACAAACTTTCAATAATCATCAGGTTGGGTAGAGAAAATGTCGATATTTCTTCTTTTTTTTATTATCATAAACAGAATTTACTTAACTATAACTTAACTGAACATTTAATTGAAGCAGTGCTAAACGCTGATATTATTCTAGGTATCCGTAAGCGAATTGGAGACAGGTTTAATTAAATCATGGCTACTCTCATTTTAAGTAACGTTGTTTCCAAAGATTTTTACATCTCTCTCTCTCTCTCTCTCTCTCTCTCTCTCTCTCTCTCTCTCTCTCTCTCTCTCTCTCTCTCGCTTAGCTAAAGTTGTTTAGGTGAAGCACAGGCGTTTTATGAGCAGCCAATCATTGCCAGTTTACGTCCAGATATAATTTTTCTAGGATGGGTTTCTTTACTACAAAGGCAAAACTTTCGCCACCAGTAATTTTCTGTCTAATCCAGGTCTTTAAAATATTTGCTCAATTATCGCCGTATTTTTCGTTTGCAATTATCTATTGAAAAAAGCTTTAAGTTTTCAGTGAAATTATTCAAAACTAATATTTTATCATCATTATAATAATAGTGAATTCTTTTGAGTTTCCCTCTCCATGCATGCTTCAGAATAAGCATAAAATGGTATAATTGAATATTTTAGTTGAATTTGAATTTCAGTGCCCATAAATGTTCGTTAATACTTAAATGGAAATAGACATAAGTCCTGTTATATTAATAGTTGTCCCGTGTAATCAATGTTAATAGAATTTCTATTCTTCAGTAATATTTTCTTATGTTAGTTTGATTTACAATTTCTTTTTATCAATAAAATCCTTAAGAAATATAGTCCAACTTAAGTTTATCTGGACCCCGTTTACACTTTACTACAGTCTTTGAACATGATTGTTTCAAAAGTGTGACATTTAATTTTTGTGGGTTCATTATTATTCTAATTACAATCATGGATTTTAAATATCAACACATTGATAAGATCTTTCATTTGAAATTCTCAAATTATTCGTCAAAATCTACATATTTATTTTCATTTTTCAATAATTCCCAAGAACGAGTCAAAGGAACTTTGCATGATGGTATACACTGCTCAACATCTAGAATTATTTTATGGTCAACAATTAATTTAATTTTTCTATTTTAAGGGCTGCTTTTGGTCCTTTACAGCAGGGGAACCCTACTCTCTATAGGACCTCAACAGTCCTTTTATTATGTTCGTTCCAAATCATTCAATATTTCACAAAGCATATCGTTCGTTTATTGTCAAATCTACATTATCAAAACACTTAGAGAACAAGAAAGTATTCTGTTTCCCTCTGAAAGACTTAATATCTTCTTAATATTTTCCTTCCATCTAATACCTCTAACTAATTTCCCCCTCTGCTAGTCCCACAGACAACTATTTCTTTCTTGACAGTCGTTCCTTTGAAAATTACCTAATATATAAAACAAGAGCCTTTTTCGCTTAATCATTTATCAGGAACTGTAATTAAAGACGCTTCATCTTTAAGTTGTCATAATGGTCATGATGGGGATAATTAAATATTGTATAATATTCTCATATGTTTTGTTCATTACATTTTCTAAGCGTTAAATAGTCATGTTTACCTTTCACGGTTGGGGTTATTCGTGAATCTTTCATACTTGAGAAGATATCAGTTCTATTTAACTGCAAAAGATAAGTTTTGGTATAATAAACAGTAATATCACATCACTGATGCTGTTTCTTCTTGAACAAAGTTATAATTTTTGGCTATAGAAATTCTTAATAACTGTAGAACCAACTTTCTAGATAGTAGGATGGATCCGAGCTTTTTAAGATAGTCTGGTCAACATTAAAGAATAACAGACGATTTGATGATGAACAGTGTCTAATTGAAAAGTGACGAGAAAGAAGAGAGGAAGTATTAAATTAGGCTAGATAGAAGGCACAGAGGTTTCTGGGAGGAAAGAACATTATATCCAGACAACATAATGATTATTGCACTGTTAAAAATTTGCATAGAAAAAAACCGGAAAATTTCTAGCAACATTTA
>NC_090728.1:197973310-197983310 GCF_036898095.1 Palaemon carinicauda
ATAAAAACTACGGTCGACTGTATTACTGAAATACGACTGAGAAACGGATATTTTTTATGGGGAAAACCGACTAAAATTAGGTTTTTTTTTCTTTTATTTTTAACAGTGTATACTAATTACAAACGTTATATGTCTCGGTTTCCCAGCAAAATATAAGGGAAATTATGATTCTTGACGCTTTGATGCTATAAATATTTCTTTGAATATATTTCATTGCCCTTTGGTATGAATGTTATTAAGCCCTCGGCACTCACACTAATAGAGGATCAAAAGAGTAAAATAGTATACAGCAGAACTCATCTTTATTTTGATTTAAGGAGTGCTTCTGCTAGCCTCTACATAAGTAACGGATGGGAAATTATATTATGTAATCCTATTATATGGGATGATGATTAACATTCACGCTAAGTCTTTAATTTGATCTTTTATTACAATTGGATTGCTGTTCCTCTTGTCTTATTTCTGGACAGAGTTAAATTCAAGAATAACACATTTAATCTAATTCTCGTTTCTCTATTTTCTTTCAAAGTAATATCGCAGTCACCTATCTGTTGGTGATACTTTCACTCATATGTTGAGCGGGATGTAATATTTTCCTAAAGGAAGTCTTACAAAATTATTATTAGAAGGAAATGAGTTACCCTTAAATTATTAAGGATACGCACATGATTTTATAAGGACTAATTATGATAAAAATTGAACTGTGGCCGAAATGATATTCATAAAAAAATGAACATAAAAGTCATCTTGCAGCAAATAACAGAGGTTAGGACGTGAGTAATAGCCTGTCGAATTGCCCATTGAAGTAGACAAAAGATGTAGTGCCCCAGATATGAGCGTAATATTTCAATGAAGAGGAAAGATAGCGTCAACGCGTTTAATTTTGTAAAGGAGCAACCCACATTTATTCTTTGGTAAACGAATAACGATGGCAAAAATTGTCATTCTTGAATAAGATGACTGCTGTTTTTCCTCCAATATTTCAATTTCATTAAGAGTTTAAAATCAGGTTTCTAGTCTACGGGTTTTTAAACCGACTATTATTGTTAAAAATAAAGTATATCATGTTTAAGTGAGGCAAAGTAGGCGTTCTTTATAAAAGAAACCTAAAAGACCTTTTAGATATATATTAATTGAGCATCGGATCGACTGGGGTGGTTGGCCATACAATATATAAAAATCTAAAATCATACATCATAAATGAATCAAACAGCAACCACTTATCACAGATATGGAACTGGGATGTTATAGACAAAAAGCCGAACGGGTAATCCACGAAGACCGGACACTAGATATCTATCATTAAATAAATCCTAGGTCAAGATGTCAATCTCCAATTTTGGTATCAAGTGCTATACACTTGATGAAATATGAACCTGGAAGAAACCAGATGCCTATACAAATGTCCTTTATTCCAAATTATATCAACCTACACACCACACACACACACACAAACACACACACATGGGTGCAAACACACACACACACACACACACACACACACACACACACATATATATATATATATATATATATATATATATATATATATATATATATGTGTGTGTGTGTGTGTGTGTGTGTGTGTGTGTCTGTGCGCTGGTGTGTGGGATTGAGTCATCCTGTATGCCTGGCTGGAAAGTAGGCTTTCTATGCAAAAGAATATCTTTTATCGTCGTTATAATATTTATGAAATACTCGGAATTTAGGATAAACTCATCCGAAAAGCAATGCTATCTGAGTTAATTTCATGCCTCTCAGAAATTATATTCACATATAAACGCATAATTATCAGGTCATAGTAGATATCATAGTGAGTATTATCCTTTTTATTCCACAGAAAGGAAATCTGAATATAGATTGCTATTCACAGTCAAATAGTTTCCGCCAAAAATTAGCATTCAGTATTGTGGTTCAAGTTTACATAGAAAATACATCTCAGTGATATCATCTATTTATTTATGTATACTGTAGTTTATTGGAAAGTATTCGCATTAGAAAATAATTACTCTGTACCTTAACAAGACAAACTTTTCTTGTCATACCGCGCAGTTAAAAGAACAACAAAAATATTTCTAGGTCATTTACACAAAATTTTCATGGCCCAATAACTTAGAGAACTGATATCTGAGGCAAGCCTTATGAACCTTTTATTTTCTGTGGAGGGGAACACTGGTAGCTGAAATATAAGAGGTTTTTATGGTGAGTTTATTAGGATTCTAATGATTATCACGAAATTACGGGATGACTGAGTGCCTGAAATGGGAACAAATATGAGCGAATTATTTTAGTCTATTTTTCGAATAATGGAACTCTGAACTAAACTCGTTCATTTTTGCCCAATGCTTTTAATGGGGAATTGTAGGCTGTATTTTTTTATCGACACCACTTACGTTCGTAAGGGAAAAATTCTTTATTTTGAGGTGAAAAGATATCTACCAATTTTGTATTTCCATGAAGGTATACTCTTTCTTTCATACTCTCATTTCCATTTGAATAAATCAAATCTAGTAGATAAATACAAAAAAAAAAAAAAAAAAAAATATTCAAATTCCGTTTTAATGACTTAAACTCGGTAGTTAAATTCAAAGTAATTTTAAGACTGCTAGAAATGCATTCAACATAAATTCAGTTGTTTGCATTAGCTTTATATATACTTTTCTTGCTTGTTTCGATCTTACAGCAATATTTTCATAAATTTTCAAATAATTTCGTTTCTTAATTTCTTTTATTTCTCGTTCTTTACAGATACTGAGGATTCAACCAAACTTTTTCATAATCCCCCAAGTACTTACTTCCCATCGTATCGGTTTATTTTAATGATTCAATTACCTCCGCCAACGAAGTTTGTGTGTTTGTGTGTTTGAGTGCTTTTTTTTATTACTATTATCATTATTATTAATTGCTAGGCTACAACCCTAGTTGGAAAAGCAGAATGCTATAAGCCTAGGGGCTCCAATAGAGAAAATAGCTCAGTAAGTAGAGGAAACAAGGGAAATTAAAATATTTTGAGAATAGTAACATAAAAACGTTAACAAAACAAGAAGAGAAATAATGTAGAATAGTGTCCTCGAGACTACCCTTAACCAAGAGAACACTAATCCAAGGCAGTGGAAGATCTTGGTACAGAAGCTATGGCGCTGCCCAAGACTAGAGAACAATTTTTTTGATTTTGGAGTCTCCTACGCCTTAAAGAGCTGCTTACCATAGCTAAAGAGTCTCTTCTACCCTTACCAAGAGGAAAGTAGCAATTGAACAATTATAGTGCAATAACCCTTGGGCGAAGAAGAATTGTTTAGTAATCTCAGTATTATTATGAGGACAGAGAAGAATATGTAAAAAATAAGCAAGACTATTCAGTTTTGGTGTGCGTGTGTGTGTGTCTAAGGAATGGGAAAATGAACCGTGACCAGAGTGTGATTGTTTGTGTGTTTTTTTTTTTTGGTGAACAGCTTTCTGGCCACAATTTTAATAATATTGTAATGAAACTTGCTGAGATTAACTCTTAGGTAAAATGCTGGAAATGACTAAATTTTGGAAGATCAAGGTCAAAGGTCAATTTCACGGTCAAGCAAAATGTCCAATTAACCTAATCAACCATAAGTTTGTACACCGTTGTCACAGAGACTTCAAATTTGGTTCACTTATGAGTGTATGAAAATACACGCTAGTTAATAAATAATAAGGTCAAAGGGCAAGGTCGAGCAAAAGGGTGAGAAATAGGCTGCGGTGTAGTGAGTACCCATGTAGTGAGATATGTTTGTAAACATTGAGTATAAATAGAATACCTTAGTCCAACCTCTCTCTCTCTCTCTCTCTCTCTCCTCTCTCTCTCTCTCTCTCTCTCTCTCTCTCTCTCTCTCTCTCTCTCTCTCTTTTTGTGTTAGTCGAATGTATGATAACTTCGAGACTAACGACTTATTTTCATCATCAATTCAACTGTAGCTATGTAACAATGATAGATCAATGTCCCAAGTTCCTCTTTTACGTAAAACTCACACATGCGTACAAATGCGTATCTATCTATCTATCCATGAATCTATCAATATATATATATATATATATATATATATATATATATATATATATATATATATATATATATATATTTATATATATATATATACATATATAAATGTATATATACATGTATATATATATATGTATATATATATATATATATATATATATATATATATATATATATATATATATATATATATATATATATATATATATATATATATGTATATATATATATATATATATATATTGTATATAAACAAATAAATAAATAAATATTTGTATATATATATATATATATATATATATATATATATATATATATATATATATATATATATGATAAATGATTTGCATTGAAAAATCAGCTCAAAATTCCATATTTTTGGTGGAAGACGCCTGAACTGTAAATAAATGACCGTTATGATGAAAAAAAAATATATAAATAGCTAAGGAATTCTTTATATTTTTATCACTGTATTTGTATGGAAAATTTTGAAAAGTATCTCTGTTGTTTGATAAATATATGAACAAAAATTTCATAAATTCTTTAGCTTTTCAAGGACGTATTTCCATGGAAAAATCAAAGATATCCTTATTGTTTTATATAAAAAAATAGTAAATGATAACATTTACGAAATTCTTTATCTCTTCAAGGATGTATTTCCTTAGAAAAAAAATGAAAAGAAAAGATATCACCGTGGTTTTATATAAAACAATAAATAAAAAACAGATATAGGTGAAAGATTCAAAGGTCCCCAATGATAAAAAAAGGGACCTGACAAGATTTATCCTTTTAGTGCCATCTGTAGGTCGACGAGGGAAGAGATATATCGCCTGGAATATAAAGATTGGAAACCTATGTCTCAGGAAGGCGAAAGAAAATTATGAGAAAAAACTACGGTGGCGCGAGGTTTGACTTTCAATATCTCAACATATCGCTGGGATGTGTGTATTTCTTGGGCATTCAGCATCTAGAGGAATTTGGAATTTGATTGATATGGCATTTCTATTGGGATATTAATATGAATAAAGTAAATAATAATTTGAAATCCCACCTACGTAACTAGCGTTAAATAAAAGGGAAATATGCAGGAATAATGATATTCGAAATCTACAATTAGTATCGCATCATGCCCAATTGCAGCTTCGTATATGAAGTTAAGAGAAAATCCCATCATCAAATTCACTTCAGTGAGACTCTAGACTCTTAGAGAAATCACTGATTTGGTATCCCTTGTTTTGTATTTTTAATAATTTTTTCATGAAGTTATATTTTCCGTATATTACATTTCCTTACACAAATATACATTCACATATTAAGCTGCAAATGTTTGTTTTTATTGATAGCGATGATTGCATCCAAACTTGGAAAAAATATCTTTGCTGTTGCTGATATAATCTGCAAATGATATTCACTGCCTTATATTATTATTATTATTATTATTATTATTATTATTATTATTATTATTATTATTATTATTATTATTATTATTATTATTATTACTTGCTAAGCTACAACCCTAGTTGGAAAAGCATGATGCTATAAGCCCAGGGGCTCCAACAGGGAAAATAGCCCAATTAGGAAAGGACATAAGGACATAATAACATCAAAATAAATATCACATATATAAACTATACAAGACTTGAAAATAACAAGAGGATAAAAACTTCAAAATAACTAGAGGAAAACGAACAAGATAGAATAGTTAGCCCAACTGTACCTCCAAGCAAGAGATCTCTAACCCAAGATAGTGGAAGACAGTGGTACAGAGGTTATGGAACTACCAAGACTAAAGAACAATGGTTTGATTTTTGAATGGCCTCCTAGAAGAGCTGCTTGCTATAGCTAAAGCGTTTCTTCTACCCTTACAAAGAGGAAAGTAGCTACTCAACAATTATTATGATGCAGTAGTTAATCTCTTGAGAGAAGAATAATTGTTTGGTAGTTTCAATGTTGTCATGTGTATGAGGAAAGAGGAGAATGTGTAAAAAATAGGCCATACTATTAGGAGTATGTGTCGGCAAAGCCGAAATGAACCGTACCAGAGAGAGGGATCCAATGTAGTACTGTCTGGCCAGACAAAGGACCTACTAACTCTCTAGCGGTACTATATCAACGGGTGGCTGATGCCTTGGCCAATCTACTATTTTATAAACAACATCGCCTCATCCCTGATTGAGGAAGAAAATTTAGTTCATTAATTTAAAGTCGTATTTTAAAGCTTTCTTTGAAATTTGTTTAGAAAATAATCATACGTAAAGATAATGGAAACAAAAGTAAGGGAAACGTCTTTAAGAGTATCATAAGACAAGCAATTTATGTACCTTAAAATATCAGCAAGTTATTGGTAAAGATGATATACTGAGATGAGTAAAAGAGACAAATTCTCCTTACCAATCAAGTAAGATATCTGGCATATCCCCACCTATTTCTGCAGAGGCGTTAGCCACGTAAGCCTGTGCTCCCCCAAACTCTCGTGAAACATAGATGTGTCCTTGTGACCGCTCGTCAAATAATTCTTTCAGGCTGTTGTCGAATATCGCCGTATTTAACAACGTTTCCAGTCTTACATCTATATCCTTAAACTTTATAGATTTGCTTCTGATGTCATTTCCCAATTTCATATTCAGATTTCTCAAAACAGGTTTGTATTTCATCCTTTTCGGTTTTCATACTCTCTCTCTCTCTCTCTCTCTCTCTCTCTCTCTCTCTCTCTCTCTCTCTCTCTCTCTCTCTCTCTCCTCTCTCTCTCTCTCTCTCTCTCTCTCTTTATATATATATATATATATATATATATATATATATATATATATATTATATATATATATATATATATATACAGTGAACCCTCGTTTATCGTGGAAGATAGGTTCCAGACCCGGCCGCGATAGGTGAAATTCCGCGAAGTAGTGACATCATATTTACCTATTTATTTAACATGTATATTCGGACTTTTAAAACCTTCCCTTGTACGTAGTACTGTTAACAAACTACCCTTTAATGTACAGAACACTTAATGCATGTACTACAGCACCCTAAACTAAAACAGGCACAAATATTAAAGGCGATTTTATATCATGCGTTTCCTAAACACCTAAAAAGCACGATAAAAAATGGCAACCAATGTTTTGTTTACGTTCATCTCTGATCATAATGAAGAAACGAACTCATTTAGTGTACACATACATGTATAGGTTAGTTTTTGCATCGATTATATTGATTATACAGTATGTTGATTTTTTTATTACCAATGTTTTACTTTATTTTTCTTAGGACTTCCAAATGATATGTTTTTCTTTATGACGCCGCCTGAAACGACGGTGTCATAAAGTACTGTACGCTCAGTAAACAACCACGCTCAGAACAAACAAGGCATTTAACGCGCATGATGATAGTGATAAATAATGATACAGTACAGTATTTACAGTAAAAGCATTTACAAAATATGTTACCTTAAAAATATAATATACCGTATCTATATAAAATCATACAGTACTGTACAGTACATATTGTACGTAGCAAAGCAGGAAAACAATTTACGAGAGAGAGAGAGAGAGAGAGAGAGAGAGAGAGAGAGAGAGAGAGAGAGAGAGGAGAGAGAGAGAGAGAGAGATTGTTTTACGTACGTACTGTAAATGTAAATTTTAAACAAAAAAAATCAATTTACGAGAGAGAGAGAGAGAGAGAGAGAGAGAGAGAGAGAGAGAGAGAGAGAGAGAGAGAGAGAGAGAGATTGTTTTACGTACGTAAATGTAAATTTTAAACAAAAAAAATATGATAAGTTACAACATGTAGACTTTTAAAACCTTCCCTTTAACTTAATGCATACAGTACAGTACTAAACTATAAAACAGGCACAAATACAGTATTAGAATGTGAGAATATTAAAGTAAAAAATAAAGATTGTTACTGTACTCACCACGAAAGAAGTTCAAGAAAAACTTGAATGATGATGGCGATGAATTTGCTGCACAGTAGAAATGATGAGGATGAAGCTGCTGATGTGTTCTACTGTGCAGCCAGGTAGTATTTTACGTCTCTTCAGACGGAGGTGTCTTTTCCTGGGACACCTCTTCAACTTCTTCAATTTCTTCCGAAGGCGTAGTAGCAGGAGGAACTGGCTCTTTTTTGCGAGGCTGGAAGAACATTGTGATCGGAAGTTGTTGCCGCTGCTTCTTTTTTCGATCTAAGAGCATCTTGTAGGGAGTCATTATGTTATCAACCTTGTTGCAGAATTGCATCGACCGAACCATATCCTCGTCCCACTCTTGCAACATTTCTTTCACCTCCTTTATATGGTTGCAGACCTTGGCAAGCCGTTCTAGTGTTAAGCACGTTTCTTCGACATTTTCTTGGGGCTCTTCCTGGGTTTCACTCTCTTCTTCGCTTGCCGATTTTGTCAGGTCTTGGAGGTCTGCGTCAGTTAGGGGCTGGGAATGGCAGTCCAACAACTCGTCGACGTCTTCAGTCGTCATGTCGCCAAACCCGTCACCTCCAATTATGGCAGCCAACTGCACAGATTTGCGTACTGAAGAGTGTTGGATTTCAGCAGGTGTAAATCCCTCGTTGTCGTAAACAATCTCAGGCCACAACTTCTTCCAGCTCGCATTCACAGTTGCAGGTTTCATCTCTTGAAGTGCCTTCTGAATATTCTTCAGGCACGTGGCTATGGTGTACTGCCGCCAGTACGCCTTCAAGTTAAAATCTTCATCCTCATCCTCTTGGGCAGCATCCACACACGCAACGAGGTCCGCCAAGGTATTCTTTGTGTAGAGGGCCTTGAACGCCCTGATAACCCCCTGGTCCATCGGTTGAATTAATGACGTGGTGTTGGGTGGCAGGAACTCAACCTGAAGGCCCTCACGCGACAGGTCAGTTGCGTGTCCACCAGCGTTATCCATAAGGAGAAGGATCTTGAATGGCAAGCCCTTCTCTACGAGATATTCATTGACTTGCGGGATGAAACACTGGTGGAACCAGTTGGAGGTCAGCATCTTCGTAATCCATGCTTTTGGATTATGCATCCAGTACACGGGAAGGAGATTCTTATTCTTATTTTTCAAAGCACGAGGATTTTTCGACTTATAAATAAGCCCCGGCTTTAGCATAAATCCAGCAGCATTGCCACACATCACGAGGGTAACGCGATCCTTGAATGCTTTAAAGCCAGAGGCTTTGGCTTCCTCTTTGAACAGGAAAGTTCGCGACGGCATTCTCTTCCAAAACAAGCCGGTCTCATCCATATTAAAGACTTGTTCCGGCTTGTATCCACCTTCGGCGATAATATTCTTGAACGTCTGGTTCACGTAAGTTTCAGCAGCAGCAGTGTCAGCCGAAGCAGCCTCCCCATGCAGGGAAATGCTTTTCAGGGCGAAGCTTTTCTGAAACTTTGCGAACCATCCTTTGCTGGCGGAAAAACGTTGTTTCTGAGGCTGGGAATCAGTGGATGTCCCTGGTTGAGGATCATCTGCATCATCATCTTCTTCAGCATGGTTGCCATCGTCGTCTTGAGGTTCCTTTGCAGCAAAATTCTGATACAAGCTCAAAGCCTTTGTTCGGATGGTGTTTGTATCCAAGGCTATGTTCTTCTTCCGGCAGTCGGCAATCCATACAGCTAAAGCACCTTCCATGCGTACGATCATTTTATTACGCGTTGTAACGACTCGCTTCGCTGATCTGCTAAAGGTGATTGCAGCCGTCTTTCTAATGTTCGCCTTGTCCTTCTTGATATAGCGAACAGTAGATTCGTTGATCCCAAAATGGCGCGCCGCGGACGCGTAACTTCTACCATCTTTTAACAAATCGAGAAGCGTAACCTTCTCAGCAATCGTCATCATCCTTCGGTGGCGTTTAGGCTCACTACCAGCCTTAGTAGAAGCAGAACGCTTGGGAGGCATTGTACAGTAGGATTTGACAAAAAGTTCAACTTAAAAAGGTCGCACACAGCACAGAATAAACTTCACAAACTTAAGA
>NC_090728.1:197990810-198003310 GCF_036898095.1 Palaemon carinicauda
TCCTTTAGTAATAGGTGTATATTTTTTATAAAAAGCCTTAGGGATGAAATATGCAATACTTATTCAGTCATACATCCTTCTGTATATACGTTATTTCTGAGCATGTGATTGTTCTTGACAAAAATGATATTCAACTTTAAAAATTAGCCGGTCATAACATTTATTTTGAAATACTGCGATGGAATATGGTTTTTTCTTATTGATATTTATGGTATGTATGTTCTTTCCTCAAATATAAACATTATGATTATTCATTAAAAATGGATTGATATAAACTATATTTCATGGCTCTTATAAATAATTCAATATGGTATTATGACCATATAATGAAATGTACTTCTAAGAGTAACATTACATCTATAGGAAATCAACTTGTAGAAACCTCAGTGATTAGGTTATTGGTAAATTATTAGCATCAAAGTTTTAATTATCTTTCGCGTCTTCTAAATGGGGTATGAATACAAATTGAAAGGGGAAATCGTATATCATAAAGGTATTTGTAGTAATAAAAAGAGGCTATTTGTTTTCTGTTGGGTGCTTTTAGATTTAATTTCAGTGTGGCAATGAGAACTGGTAATTACTAGCAAAATCTGCACCTTTATAGCTTTTCACATTTCTCAGAGTCCTCCTTCTTTATTATTGGTAATGTGATCTATTTGATTTTTGTAATTGCCACATGCTCGTATTAATAATTTGAGAATATTATGTCGATCACAATATCTAGTGATCAAAGAAAAGAAAAATTCTTATTATTAGTAATGTTGTTTTTTGTTATTTTCATTACTATCAATGTTATTATTATAATTATTGGTATATATTGTTATATATTTTGTTTGATATATAGAATATAAGGCTCATTCCATAATTATGGACTTGAAATCAAATGATTCATTATGATTTACATTTCGTTTGAAAATTGTCGGTGAAATAGCATCTGTCTGTCAGGGTGCCTCTTTTAATCTCAAATTAACTTTCGAATGATAAATGAGTTGACATTTAATAAATATTTTATGTTGCAGTTATGATTTTATAGATTTATATTTTGATAACAATAACTGTTATTGCAGTATGCGAATTTTCTTCGCTTACATATTGCCCCTGTTCGTAGAATATTTATATGGATATAAAGCAATGACTAATCTATAGAAGGGGTCACTGTTAATTTAAGTTCGTCAGCAAGAGGGAAACTAAACACGGTGCTTGCATAACCTTTCATGTTCATAGGTTTCAATTTGCAATGCAGACATAAAGTTTTTGAATAAATATTGCTGAAATATTTCGTTTTACATGTCATATTTAAACACAGGATTTTATTTGGTACTTGTCAGAGAATTATTTCCTTTCTTGTTTCATAGTACTTTCTAGGGAGTTGCAAATTCTAAATTATTAGTACGATCAACTATTGTGATAAGTTTATTAACGTAACTGTAATCTTCCAATGGAGGTTATTTTTTCATCTATGTTAATTAGTAACATTTAGCATATGATCTATCAAGAGATAAAACATTACTTCAAAGGAAATTTTCATTAAAATCATTTGCACAAAATTTTACCATAAACCCGATTTTCTAAGTGTTTTTTCGGCATAGAGTCTATCAATTCTAGTTTTGGTATTTCAAAATAAAAGAAACTTTTCTTTTAACTTAACTGTTATTTCTCTAATTAGCCAAAAATGTCATATCAAAAGAAACGGAACGTTTTCTGCTCTCAGCAATATTCTATATATTAATGGGTTTAAAAACTTGAACATAAAACAGCCAAAACATTAACCATGTACAATATTGAAGTAATAGTAACAATAACATTGTTATTAGTCCATACCTACCAATGAAACATGGAGATCAATGTGAAATATTTTACACAGCATTCAATTTCTTTTCATACTAATCTAAACACGAATAGCCAAGTCATCTCCAGCTCGTTTCTGTTTGAAAGTTGAATCCTTTGGTAAACCCAACAGTGTTTTTCAGGATATATGGCTCAGCAAACCTTATAGTTTCGTTTACTTATTGATTTTCCTCTTAGATTCTTGCAATGCCTTTAAAAGCCTATAAATTCTTTGAACATTTCAAGGAATTGAAAATAAAAGTCTAGTCTCTTATGACACAAAGGCTTAAAATATACAAAATATCATCAAAGGGTATAACGATACAGAGGGAGCTTTACCTCATTTGTTTATATTGCAATCGAGAACCTTGTAAAGAGTAACGAGCGTTTTACGGACTATATAAATAACATAGGACTCTTTTAATGACGATACCACCAAATGAAATTCGGTGCCAACATGGCAATAACACGAAAGTGATTCAAATTTTTGTCAAGCATTAATAGATTTATCCATGAAATGGACGTCCAGCCTCATTTAGTCTTTGGAACTGAAGGGTACTTGAAAATGTTAGTCAATCGTATCTAAAAAAAAAAAAAAAAAAAAAAAAAAAAAAAAAAAAAAAAAAAAAAAAAAAAAAATCCATTTCATCAGAAATTATGTAGATTTTAATGAAAACAAAGTTTTAGAATCACAACATGATGATATTATTTGAGCATGAATTCCACACGTTTTGTAAAGTTATAAATGTAAGTATTGTATTTATCCAACATCTGATGGTGTTTCTCAAAAAAAAAAAAAAAAAAAAAAAAAAAAAATTAAAGGTATACTGTAAGCAATAGCGAATAAGTTTTGAAAATCACACATCGCTAATGCAAGATGTTCTTCGTAAAGGAAATGATGGTCATTGTACACGTGTTTTTTATCTTAAATTCCAGATGTAGTAAGGTGATAAATTTAGTAAAAAAAAAGTGGAAGAGTTTTATATATCTGTGTAGTATTATACATTTGAGTGTGTTAGTGTATATT
Source organism: Palaemon carinicauda (assembly GCF_036898095.1). Taxonomy (NCBI): domain Eukaryota; kingdom Metazoa; phylum Arthropoda; class Malacostraca; order Decapoda; family Palaemonidae; genus Palaemon; species Palaemon carinicauda. The sequence continues at coordinate 197,993,665 of NC_090728.1, forward strand.
TATAAACTGCACCAAGTATGGAAGTGTGGGTCCAGAATGAGTTGTTCGATGAAAGATGAGATAGATGAGTGTGTTTGGATAGACTGACCAATGTAGAGTCAAATGCAAAAGTCTTGTCATCACCAGTCCCCCTCTTTCACCCCCGATATCTATAGATTCCAGAATTTCAGGCGTCGATAAGTGTGGCTGTTGGGGGGAGGTGTGTGGGGGGGGGGGGGGGGCAACAGGCGGAAGCTAGACGCCAGGCAAGGGTATGGGCAACGATCTGGGGGAGTACGCCAGGAAGGGGGAATTACTACTTTTTTTAGAGCTGTGAGCTGTGATGGCTGGGAAAACACAAAACCTTATGTATGAACGTAAATTAAATATAATTTCTTAGTTCCTAATTATAGCCATATAAAAATGCTTAACTTGCAATCACGCAGTATATTTAATGTGATATTCGATATACCCCGAACAACCTTTATACAAATATTATCGATGTTTAGTTTGACAATGTATTTTGTCCCCACTGAAAAATCTCTCTAAACACAAGCTAGGAGTAACTCTCTCTCTCTCTCTCTCTCTCTCTCTCTCTCTCTCTCTCTCTCTCTCTCTCTCTCTCTCTCTCTCTCTCTCTCTATATATATATATATATATATACATATATATATATATATATATATACATATACATATATATATATATATATATATATATATATATATATATATATATATATATAAAGTATATATATATATATATATATATATATATATATATATATATATATATATATATATAAAGTATATATATATATATAATATATATATATATACATATACATATATATATATATATATATATATATATATAAAGTATATATATATATATATATATATATATATATATATATATATATATAAAGTATATATATATATATATATATATATATATATATATATATATATACATATATATATATATATATATATATATATATATATATATATACTTTATATATATATATATATATATATATATATATATATATATATACTTTATATATATATATATATATATATATATATATATATATATATATATATATATATATATATATATATATATATATAAAGTATATATATATATATATATATATATATATATATATATAAAGTATATATATATATATATATATATATATATATATATATATATATATATATATATATATATATATATATATATATATATATATATATAAAAGAGAGGGATTCTAAACGCATAAAGTGTGGGATATGGTAGAGTAGGTTTTTAGAGCTGCTACGCTGAAGGAGGCATTTTGTTTCAAAGTAATTCACCATCGACTAATCAGTATCATAATATTTTCGGCAAAGAATCCAAATTGTAAATACGTTGTATAGACCCATTTGTTGTGGTATTCGATATCACATTCTAACAGAACAGTTATTGCCTGAAAACCTTACTTGTACCCAATTCGCTAGTCCAATAACCAATCGTTTTCATTAGATAAAATATGTACAATTAGTATGCAACAATTCAGCATATATGAATAAGTATTTCAGGAAACACTAGTTTTTGTGTTAGCAGTCAATCATGAAGACAGTGATTCCATGAAGATGGTATTCATAATCACATAATGACCAATAAAGAAAAAAATTACATAGAAACGCTTGGATTTCCTTTATAATATTTCCTCGTTGATCACTCCTTTTTGGGAAAAGTCATCTATGCAGATGAAAAATATTTTACATCAGTGGAAGCACGAACAAGGTCTTGCTGGAGGTGACGGAATACTTGCTATGATGAGACAAATATCCTGAAGAGAGCTGAGAGTGGAAGAGTTCATATTAATTTGTGGTGTTGGATGATTATTTGAAAGGTTCACGAGCAATGATTATGTGGATATCCTCCCTCCCACAGTATGAGCCATGGCCATTCCCAATCCAAACCCAATCGTTCTAGTGCACGATAATAGCCCATCCATACCAACTCAATGGTTAGAGCTTGGTTAGAGCATCACCCAGAAATCCAGTTAATAAACTGGCCACCAAAGGGGTGCGACCTCAACCCCACAGAGAACCTATGGGCAATAATGGTTGGTTAATGGGACCCGGGAGAGCAACGAACGTGTTAAGCCATCTAAGCAAGAGCGCGATTGAATTGTGGGAGTTAATATTTCACACTGCTAGGGCTTATAGCATCTTGCTTTTCCAACTAGGGTTGTAGCTTAGGTAGTAGTAGTAGTAGTAGTAGTAATAATAATAATAATAATAATAATAATAATAATAATAATAATAATAATAATAATAATAGTAGTAGATGGACATCAAACTACCGGGCGTTTAGTTTACATTGTATTTATGAAAGATTCTGGAATTAGAATTAAAATAATGATAAATTTTCTTTACTTTACAGCAAATATTTATATTTAGTATGGTAAGCAACTGCATTTGGTCACTGTAGTCTAGTTTTTACACTATACTCCTGGGGTCGCATCATAATCGAAATAAAGACATCTATGAAATTATGATATCTCTTATCAACCATCTTTAATACTAACTGAATATGAATTTCTTATTAACTAGGAAATTACAGCTGGAACCATAGTTTATTCAGTGGGAACATAAAATCAACACGTGTTCCATACCTTGGTACCAATTAAAACCATATTCCATTTTGTATAAGTGAATGCAGACATCATACCTCAATAAAAGCCGTATCTTGAGAAAGAAGAAGAAAAAAAAAAAACTTAACCTAACCGAACCTTACGCAGTGTAGGATAGGGGAGGATATAAAGAAATATGAATATTTTTTTTGTAACTGCTCTCTGAAGATTGACTGCTCAAACAAAAACTAGTGTTTCCTAAAATACTTGTTCATATATGCTGCATTGTTGCATACCAATTGTAGATATGCTATCTAAGAAAATGAGTTGTTATTGGAGTCAGGAATTGTGTATAAGTAAGGTTTTTCAGTCTGGACAAATTTTCCAAACTATAAAAAAGGTCATAATTTTACCCAATAACTTTTCTGTTAGAATGTTATATCGAATAACAACAAGTGGGTCTATACAACGTAATTATAATTTGGAATCATTGCCGAAAATATTAGGATACTGATCAATTGATAGTGAATTATTTTCAAGCAAAACTCCTCCTTCCCCGTCTTTAGAACCACATTCTTTCAATACAAACACACACACACACACACACACACACACACATATATATATATATATATATATATATATATATATATATATATATATATATATATATATATATATCTATGTCTATATATATATATATATATATATATATATATATATATATATATATATATATGTCAATATATATATATGTATATATACACACACATATATATATATATATATATATATATATATATATATATATATGTATATATATATATATATATATATATATATATATATATATATATATATATATATATATATGGAGAGAGAGAGAGAGAGAGAGAGAGAGAGAGAGAGAGAGAGAGAGAGAGAGAGAGAGAGAGAGAGAGAGAGAGAGAGAGAGAGAGAGGACTCTTTGCTGGTGTTTACAAAATGTTTTTCAGTCAAGACATAATAATTTTTGTCAACAAGCTGTTCGCTAGAAGGGTATAGTAAAAAGCACAGCAAAATATAAGTTAGAATCATTATAATCATAAAACTATGATCGGGTCGTGTGATATTATATTGAATTTACGTTCATACATAATATTTTGTGTTTCTCTGGCCATCACACCATACACCTCTAACAAATAGTACTTACCCCACCAGTCGTCCTGCCTTTCTTGGCGTCCTCCCCTTGCCCGTCACACACCGCCTGCCCGTGGTCCTCCCTCCTAACTACCAAACTCTTCTACACCTGAAGTTTTGGAATCTATAGATATTGGGGGTGACAGCAAAGACTATATACTGAAGGAAGATAGGAAGGCTGAGCCTAATAGCACTCAAATGAGTGTGCTATGAAAAGATGCCTGATACTCCCATCCAAATTGAATGGCTCCATCTATTAATTGAACTGTTAAACATTCAGAGCCGTAATCCTCACGGGAATATAGGACGGAGTTCGATTATAAATAATTTGCCTTACTACGTCAGTATATTTTATACTTATATTTATCACGTTCTTAAATTTTAGATAACTAAATTGTAATATTATGAATAGGTACATTTCTAGATTAAAAATACACATCCTTATGTTTCTCAGTCTGTTTTTTTTCAGATTTTTTTTCAGAAACTCAATAGATATGTTTTATAATTTAATTGATTTTTTAGCAATTTCAAGTATCGTATACTATAATTCTTTTCAAATATTTTATACAATATCACGTTCCAATAAAGTAAAACATACTGTATATCTGATTTGTTAAACCTAGTCAAATGTGATGTGTAGGCATATATTTTATTACAGATTGTAGGCCATTGTAGAATGATATTAGGTGTATATAAAACACAATTGTAATATCCTTTTATTGAAACGGGAATGCATGATGGACTCGTGTAAACTCTTTAGTAATATAAAGTAATAAATGTATAGATGTACAAACAAAGGAATAAAATAACTCACTAAGTTGAATCACACATAAAAGTAATCAAATGGGGATGGAAATAGAAATAAGGTAGCATACAAGCAAACCAAAAATGAAAGATAAATCACATAAAAGTAACTTTAATAAATTGTACATAAGAAAAATAACAGTAAATAATATTGCGCATATAAAAATTGTATAAAAATAACATACAAGCAAACTAAAATTGCATCATGAATAACATGCAAATAAACTCGAATATGATTATAAATATGAGAAAACATAATACTTAAAAAAGGATTTCTTCATGAATTGAATACATCGTGCAAACATAAGACAAAGCAAGTATGCAAACAGAGAGCACAGACAGTAAACACACATTCAATGTTCATGAAAATACAAATTCAAACAACTACAGTATAAAAATACTGTAAAATGTTAGTCTTTATTTAGGAAATAGAAAAAAATAAGAAGAAAAGGAACACTAACAAAATAATATGTTGAAGCAGTATACTCCTGTAATGCTACTCAGGTGTGCAACCAGGCTGCAATATTCATACACTTATAAGTTAAATCAAAGTTAAATATAATACATACCACGAAACATATTGCTAACGATAAATATATCAGGTCGAGAGAAATACATTATTTCAATAACTTTATGACCAAATAAAAAATGTTTGAGAAAAGTGTATTGCGGATGCCTAGCCTTAATCTTATATCCAATATCAGTGGGGCTTACTCATGAGTAGCCCATATTTCATGTATTATACTGTTAGTACTCACCGTTTTTTGTCCTTAGGGAACCTGTGAAACACCTAAAGAGGATCGGTTTCTTTTCGTTTATTGCAAAAAACACACTGTGTGATTTATTCACTGTTGGCGCCATGATTCCGTTGTGTTAACTGTCGAATTCTGAATATAAACAGACAGACGACAAACGATATACCTACAACGCCATCCGAATTCTGAGCGGTCAAACTATTGCTTTCACTTTGGAATTGCCAACTAGTGTATTAAAATTATATTTTGAGCCTTCTTATCTTCCTTCAGTATATAGTCTTTGGGTGACAGTGGGGGACCGGAGACGACAGGAAACTTGGATTCGACTTCACGTAAAATCCAGATGTTAAAGGGTTTATAGAAATGGGACATTTAAACGACCAAACGAAAAGTGGTGATTAGTCTTTCTTTTTAACCCTGCGAAATTCTGCACCGTTCTCCGAAGATGCTCTATCATGCTCAATGAAGTCTTTGATTGTTTTATAAAATTTTTGATTTTGCATTTATTACCATTATTTACGTTCAGAATCTTGTTTAAATTTTCCAGTTATTTCGAGAGAGAGAGAGAGAGAGAGAGAGAGAGAGAGAGAGAGAGAGAGAGAGATCGGCGATTAACATATCACTTAGGTTGATATGATTTTTTTTTTTATTTAATCTTGAAATGTTTCATGATTAACATGTTCCTATTTTTTATAATGGATTTTGAGCATCAGCGTATATTTGGTTTATATAAATTTCTCTCGACATATATCTTATTTAAAATTGGTTTTCTCTCAATAATAAAACGTTTGTCATATAATCATATGGTAATGTACGTGTCTTATAACCTTATTCCAACTTGGTTAAACATAGTTTAACATCTGTTACAAAGATTTTAGTTATCAGTGCATAATGTAGGTGCAGAAAAAAAAGAAAATTAGATACTAAGTTTCTCTAATTATATAAACAATAGTAAAGGTCTTTCGTTATCTCTAGGATGACAGCCTAAAGGTGTTTTTTTTTTTTTTATTAGTAAAATTTATTCAACCATAATTTGTATAACCATTTGTGAAAACACGGTCACTGGAAATGAAAATAAAAACAATGCCTCTGGGGCGTCGTCAGAAATTTGTTTTTCTGTCGTGATCTACGAAAGATGTTTATCAACAAAACCAGATTTATATGTATATATATATATATATATATATATATATATATATATATATATATATATATATATATATATATAAGTTGATATCACATTATTTCATATAACTCTCGGTATGCAATATAATGTTTGATAAAGTCAGAGCCTTATTTGTGGCCTGTACATCACATGTCTCAACAATGCAGAACCTTCAAACAGTATTTCTACTATTTTTTTTTCTTCAATATTTTTATATTTACATTATTTGGGATGTATATGTCTAACTGGGCTCTATGAATAACCATACCCCTAAAAACACACATTGCGCTGATATGTTTATTATTATGATTACTAACTAAATACTTTAGCTGGTTTTAAGCCTATTGGAAACAACCACGTCTGGCAATCTGCCAGACTGGTGTTCGAGCTTTGCTTTAGCTCGAGTTTTTTTTTTTTTTAATGTCTGCGACCTCACCATGCTTGTCAGCTAAGTATGTGGGGTTTAGGGGAACCAATAGGTTTACCTGCTGAGTCATCAGCAGCCATTGCCTGTCCCTCCCTGGTCCTATCTTGAATGAAGATGCGGCTTGGGTGCTGATCATATGTATATATTTTCAGTTTCTATGTCATTGACCTGCTAGCAAGGGTATTGTCAATGTTCCTTGCATCTACCATTCATAAACGGCTTACAAACCTTTAAACCTTAAACTCATAAACTTAATTCATAACAGAGTCATTCAGCATGAGTAAATAGTAGAGAACAAACTTAAATCATAGTTAACGGTCCTACTACTGCATATTTGTGATCATGGTAAACACCAAACACTCATCTCTCGCGATGCCTTGCAGTAACGTCATTACCGGATTCTCCACGAGTCGCACCACTGTTGATTTTTCACTCTCAGTGGCGTCTCACTATTTGATCAAGCACTAGAGGGACATATGCTTCTCATAGCTGGTTATCAATGCGGTCTTTCACTATCTTGATGGCAAATATCTTTTATATTATAGTAAAACATATGTCATTATGATAACTATATAGCTAAGGCTAAGTCTAAATACATTTATATTTAACAATATATCACAAATTTATGAGGAAAATCTAGATAAGAAAACTAAAATGATTCTAATAAGTAATTTCATTTCTATTAAGAAACGTATAAAAATACAAATGAGCGAAACTATCTACTATTTTGTGGGAGTCCGTCTGCCAGCTAGTTCTGCCACTGTATTTCAGCATCATTTTTCCTAGCTATTTGAAATAGAGGCTTCAAAATTTCAACGCGTTTCCCAACTAATTTACTCTCGTAACTCAATCATATCGGTTTAAATGGAGGGGACATAGAGGAATGTAATAAAGCTCATTTTGTTGGGATTGGATTACATTGTAACTGAAACAAGTTTGCGAGATACTGACATTTGAATTTTAATTCATAAAACGTAACCTTGAAATGCAAACATATACCACAAAACAATTGTATCCTCTTATCTTTCGGGAAATGTATATGTGATTTGACGATGGAATGATATTTCTGTATCATAAGTAGTTATTAATATACTGCAAATCCTGGTGAAGATGCAAAATGGGACACATTATCATGTGAGTATGAACCAATGTTTTGACCAAAAAAAAAAAAAAAAAAAAAAAAACAATATCCATTGTTGGTATGATTTTTTCTTGTTTATTATTATTATTATTATTATTATTATTATTATTATTATTATTATTATTATTATTATTATTATTATTATTATTATTATTCATGCTTAAAAGTCGACAAAACTTGCATATCCTTGTATCTACAGTAGATAGAGTTTACACTTTATTGCAATAATATAAAGTTATTATTATTATTATTATTATTATTATTATTATTATTATTATTATTATTATTATTATTATTATTATTATTGAGAGCCATACTTATAAGTCAACAAAGCTTGCATATATGGTTATTATAAAGTAGATATAATCTACACAAACTATTGCATGAATATACAGAGAATCAAATTTCAGTGTATCCCCCCATCCCCCCAAAAAGAGAATATAAATTTTCCACCAAGTACTTAAAAGGCTAAGTCAAAAGTAATTCGAAAAAAACACGAGAAAACTCCGTAAAATTGCAAGCATCGAATTTTGTTCATGTTTTCCTTCTTTTTATAAGCAATTGCTAACACACGGAAATTTCCCTCTACCATTTAAAATGACCGCTTCTGTTTCAATTTCAGGGCAAGCAGCCTTGACACATTTCACATTTTACGATGCTTATAAACCCCTAGTTTTGTAAATAACTCGAAATTTAGAGCAATTCCGGTGTCACATTCAGAATGAGATGCCGTTAAACTTCCCGGGAGTCATTTCGCGTCCAAAACATGGCGTTAAAAATTAAACTGGATGCGAAGTGCTTGGAATTTCTCCACTGTGAAAATCAAATGTATTTCAAGTAATTTACTTAATTAAGCACAGCTAGTGTGTTTGAAAACCAACAAAATTGTATTCATAATTAAAGAAAAAGATGTAAGTGCTAGAAATTAGTACGAAACATAAATTTCTCTCAGAATGAAAAACGACCGAAATATTCCTTTTTTTTTTTTTTTGCGTTTTTCAATCATTTGGAATCGAAATATAATATTTAGCATGCGTAGCTTTCAGAAATAGTTATGTGATCCTACATGGTTCAGAAATAATAGGAATAATAGTTCACGTGCTTTATTCTGTTGTCTCACCTGTTACATTATTTTTACATGAAATACTCAATTCTCACAATGGTGTGTGATATTGTATGAGAATGTAACAAGCATGATCTTGAATAATTGTTTAAAAAGTAAATAAACATTTTGTGAACTTGTTAACAGTTATTTCTTTATTGTTTATCTTTATATTATACAATATTGGCAATTTCAGTGCATTGCATTCAGTTTACAACACATAACAGTTATCAATCTAAACTCATAAATCATATATGTTAATGAGGGGTTTTTTTCATACCAAATAAAGTTTTAAAAGGATACACACATTTACTGGTTTGCAATGCTCTTGTTTTGCTAATTATCTATATCTCATATGAATTCTATATAAAAATTATTAGAATATTTTTTTTTCGCCCTAATTCAGAAAATTAGTTTATTATGATTTGAATTATGATGTCAGTCTACTTTATAATATAGTCA
>NC_090728.1:198015810-198030810 GCF_036898095.1 Palaemon carinicauda
TACAATATTTATTTACAAAAAAAAATAAAATATAAGTAATGGTTGGTAATGATAATAAACAAAATTAATGAATATACAAATTGAGGGAAAACCAACCTTAAGATATTTAAAAGATCACCTACAACTAAGTTAATCCCTAGGCTATGAAATAGGAAGATTTTAAATACAACCTTTCAGGCATCTACCTTTCAAAATCACTGGCCAGAAAAACTAACCTAACAAACTAAGATAGGTAGAAGGAAGAAAGAGAAAATAAATGATAAACTTAATATTATTCCTACCTAGCACAAACAAACTAACTTAAATGTTAAACTTAACTTACTAAATGATAAATTACAAAAACCAAATAATCTTACAAATTTACACAGAGAATCATCACAAAAAGCTCGGTAGATTGTTCCATCAGGCCACACAAGGTCCAGAAGACCGTACTGCAAACAAGGGCTTACACATCTACAGGTACTCAGCGATCCACGATCGTCGTAAATAACAATAAAAATATTTCATACCTGTAGTATGCCGCCTTACGTATCTCCACGAGTTCCAAGAACTCACTGACGCTGATGAGCAGGTCAACTGGATCAAGCTGCAATGCCCGAAGGCAATCCAAAATGCCACAGGAACGCCAAGGGTGGTAGCCTCCGAGAATCCGGGACTTCAACGGATCTCGCACGTCGCAAACCGCACCGTTCTCAGTAGAAACGGGCCAACTCGTTCGCAAATCCTCCGACGAACAAGGGAAGGGACGTGGCTGATGAATGCCGCGGGTGACAAACACCAGCGACCACACACAAAGTAGCGAAGGAAGTGTTTCCAAAACTCCAAAGGTCACCAAGATGAAGTGGCAAAGCGTCAGACTGTGAGTAGGAACTCGAACTAACCCTGTCACTTATCACCACCATACGATCAAACCTTCCACTCGGGTCAACACAGCTCATAGGAGAGAAAAACAGCGATCGTTAATAAGGCACTTCAGTAGTTCAATAATACCGGGGGGAGAAGGTGGTAAACAAAAACAAAACTGAGAAGTCATATGACTCTCTACAGAGTTCATCAAACTAAGAATGACGCTGGCTTATTAATAAACTAAAAACTAAAACAAGATCAAAAGGTTGGAAAAGTATTAACAACTTATAATCAAATTATAATGAGTTTACTTTAATCTAATAGGTAGGTTTGGGACTTGGCATTCGATTAATGATAATTTTTTGCACATTTAAACGTGTTTTTTTCATATTTCAAATAAGCCATATATATTAATACATTAAAGTCTGGATTCTCTTAACGACCTCGGGATCAGAAGAATTGTCATTGACTTTTATCTTTCTTCGTGGCTGAGTGGTATAGTCACTGGCATACAGATATCCTGGACAAGGGTTCAAATCCCGGCTGGTCTGATATTAAAGTCTTTGGGTGATTCCGCCTGGGGCTCTGATCCCGAGGTAGTTAAGAGGATCCAGACTTTAATGTATTAATATATATGGCTTATTTGAAATATAAAAGAAACACGTTTAAATGTGCAAAAATTTATCATATATATATATATATATATATATATATATATAGATAGATAGATAGATAGATAGATAGATATATACATATTTATATATATAATATAAATATAAATATATATAAAAAATATATATATATATATATTTATAGATATTTATATATATTTATATTTATATTATATATAAATAAATATATATATATATATATATATATATATATATACATATATATATATATATATATATATATAGATAGATAGATAGATAGATAGATAGATAGATATATATGTACATATATATGTATATGTATATATATATATATATATATATATATATATATATATATATATATATATATATTATAAATATAAATATATATATATATATATATATATATATATATATATATATATATATATATATATATATATATATATATATATATATATATACGCCGAACAACAAAGAGAACTTCAAGAAGCATATTTGATGAAATTACTCCAGCTACTATTCCACAGTCTGATTTTCTACTAAACCGACGAAATAAACAAGCTGTAATTGATGCTGTTATGGATAAAATGAAAAACAGAGGTTACTCTGTTCCGCAAGCTGCCGATGCAGATACTGTTGTTGTCAAAGTTGATCTTGATCATTGATAAAAGAATATCCAACTGTTGTTGTAAGGTATGATAATGACTTGCTTTTAGTTTTAACTGCATTAGCTAATAAATAACTTGACTTTTGGAATCTTAATCCAGGAAAATCACGTAGCAATCACAAACTTTACAACATTCAGACGGAGAAAACACATAAGTGTGAGAACTGTGGCATATTGCTTTTTGTCTATGGCATGAATAGATGTGACACGACATCAGCACTGTACAATAAAGGTAGAGTTAGAGCACTTAGACTTTTGCAAAATAATCTGGTCTTGCGGGACCAAATAAAAACATTCCATCAGAAGGATGCCAGCAGGGATGCTATAAAAGATGCTGGTGAAAAGTTTACATGTAAATGGTATGGATCTAAATCAAAGTCACTAAATGAACTCTGATATTTCATGTATAATAGAATTATTGCAAAGAATGAACTAAGTTCGTCTTTTCAACGGAGCTTCTTTACCTTCAACCAGTGCAGCTCTAGAACAATACTTCTACTGGTTGTATTTGAAAGTACAGGAATGGCTTGTGAACTTCCTGGATCCAACAAAATGCGATTGGTCAGTGATAGAGAAAAATCCCTGAATCCTATCCTTACTACCAAAGAAGCGGCTCCTTTAAAGCTCCTGAACGTGGTTTTGTGATGTTCCAAGTTTGCATGCAACAAGAGATGCAAATGTGCACAGTTTGATAAGCACTGCTTAGCGATGTGTGGAGAATGCCAAAGAACTAATTGTGAAGACTCGGTTGAAATAATTTTAGAAGAACCAGAGTACTGAGCTAGAAAAAAGTGAAATAATAGGCTTGAAAGTATGTATAATTCTTTAGATATGCATAGGATAATTCATTATTAGGAATTATTTGTGGCCAAGTGTGATGAGATACAGGAAAAAATGGCGACACATTTCTGGAAAATTAAAAAAAAAAAATGTTATTCCTGTATTGCATAGAAATAGTTTCATAATGTATTAATTTCACTTTTGCAGATGAACATCAATATTATTTTTTTGTATCATCAAAATATTCTCTGTAACCTCTTAAAGATATTAATTAGTAAATGTTAGAATGTATATTGTGATGTGATCTAAGGGATAAGTGTTCCTGGTAATTCAGAAAATTATTAAAAATAGTTATTCCATAAATCAAATTAAATTGAGAATTTCGATTTCATATAGATTGAAAATAGACAGTTATTATTTTGGTATACTGTAGTATCAGGATGTTCTATAAACACTGAAATAAGGACTGCAAATATTTCATGAAATTGATGATTTCATATATGTATGTATTAGTTTTAAACGGTTATCATTCTTTCCTGTATACCCTGATAATGCGTACTGTTTTGTATTCATACATAGGGAAATATATATATTTTCCCCGTCACTTTTCTATTTTTTATCCTACAAGAAATCCCATATAATTATTTATTTTTACTTTTTTTTTATTATGAGGAACGTCTCTTAATTCTTGCATATTTTCTGTAACTTTGACGGTTTAGAAGATAAACACGAAAATATGAAAATCAGCCGCCATTTTCAATATGGCAGCTAAAGCACAGCTTCAATAAATAAGGACTTTTTGCATTTTAATCAGCGTAGCTCAATGTACAACTCTACTAAGTTTGAACTTCCTGCAAAATTGGTTAAGTTTATTTTGCAAAAATTTCTCAACCATAAGAGACTCGAACGTAGACACGAAAAAATATATAAATCCTATGATCTTCTTATGCTCGTTAGCTATTGCATGGATGTTGCGTAAAAATAAAAATAGGGATTACGATTACTCCGCAGAATGAAATTCTTATTGGTAATATATATTGACTTCAACTAATGATGATACCCTATTTATTTATAACTAGTGTACCCGGGGCGTGAAAACATGGCGTCAAAATGTTTAGAACTTTAGATAGACATATGCACGTACATGCACATGCAGATTTAACCCTTCCAACCCTCTCCCCCTTTGCTAACTATAACCGATTGGTTCGCCAATTTGTGGGAGTGTGATTTCCGAGTCAGGTACTCAGGGTACACTCTTCCTCCTGAGTGGGACACAAAAGAATTATAAACATATATATATATATATATATATATATATATATATATATATATATGTATATATATATACATACCCATATATATAATATATATATATATATATATATATATATATATATATATATATATATGTATATATATACATACCCATATATATATATATATATATATATATATATATATATATTTATATATATATATGTATATATATACATACACACATATATATATATATATATATATATATATATATATATATATATATATATATAAAGGGACATGACAAAGCTTGGAGTGGATGATCCGGGGGATTGGTGGGATTTTGCGCAGGACCGTGGTCGTTGGAAGCTTCTTGTAGCGGCGGCAAAGAGCCATGGAGGCCTGCAGCCAGTGGAGTGAGTGATATATATATATATATATATATATATATATATATATATATATATATATATATATATATATATGTGTGTGTGTGTGTGTGTGTGTGTGTGTGCATATGTATATATATATATATATATATATATATATATATATATATATATATATATATATATATATATATATATATATATATGTATATATATATATATATATATATATATATATATATATATATATATATATATATACATATATATATGTATATATATATGTGTGTGTGTGTGTGTGTGTGTGTGTTTATATATATGAATTAAGTATTTGGTAATATAAGACCAACATACGGCTTTTACATGTGAATGACCACTGTTCTTTTATTGTTATAGAAGTCGACATGGTCTTTTTTCTTATCTGGGTCTCCTTGAAAACTTTTGTAACATAACATGCAACGATGATATGGAAGTATTTCCACATAGTCACATACGTCCATTTCTTTTGCCATTTGTCGAGAAGAACGTCAAAATGTACATCACTGCAAATGTGTAAAAACTACAATAATTTCTGGCAAAATTCAAAATATTTTCATTCACTTCACACCAGAATTCTGAGACTTTTTATAATTCATTATATAATTTTTTTTTTTTTTTTTGAGGCCCAAAACTTTACAGACAACAGAATATTGTGCCATACGTTTGAACCATTTTCGACCAAACCTACTAGAACTTTTTGTTACTGATCTCCTATTTTATAAGAAACACATCAAATGAATAAGGCAGCAACGGGATTTGCGTAATGAAAAAGAAATGAATAAATTTTTTCTGCCTTGTAGCGATGAAACTTTGGCACCAAACAGTCAATCGAAAAACGTAACTCAAAACGTTAATAAAGTGACATTCTGAAAGGCCCATTACACGATTGCGAACAGTAGAGTCCTTCGGACCATGGCAATTAGTCCAATTTTTTTTTACCTGGCTTGCAAAAAAAAAAAATTAATCATAATTCTCGAACCATTTTCATAAGGATACGTTAATTATGATAAAACGGTTTACTTGCTAGTGAAAGTAGTGGTGACAGTAATGATACTGATAATAATGATGATAAAGATTATATAAGATACATACCACCAAAATCTGAAAATGAAATTGGCAACAATACTGTAATGGTGATAACGGGCTGCTAACGCAGTCCCATTTTCCCCAACAACAATGTAATGGTGAAAACTAAAAACAAGTCATAGAGTGCTTTAAAGTCATGAGTAAAATCTACATAAGTCTAGAGCTTTCACGCTTTTCTAAGGGTGCAGATATGAAAAATAAATTTGCAATAATTATAATTCACTAACATGTGAACCAAATTGGGAACTGAATTTCTAAAACAGTCTGATTGTAAGTGTCCTCACCTGTACTGAAACCTTTCTTGTTTTTTGTGGGTCAAACGTGAAAAGACCAATATAAAAGAGCGTGTTAGGCGTAAAAAAATTATCTGAAACTCACTCGGTGAAGAAGAGTCTAGGATTTTTTTTTATTTTTTGTTTCTATTTTTCTATTTTTATATTTGTTTTTATTATTTTTTTTTTTGTGCGACAATCCGAGGATATAGTCATGAAATGGCGAATATAATGCTTGGGATTTTAGACTAGTTTTGACATGGGTCCTTTTTCAATATTAGTGATTTATATCCCGAATTTAACAATTCTATTTTTTCTTCAATAAAGATTAAGGAAAAAACAAATATTCTCAACTATATGACAATTCAAATTTTCTTATAAATATTTTAATATCTGTTTGATATGTTCATATCTTGTTGTTTGCTTATCAAAATTATTGATTACTCTGTCATGCAAGTTGAAAGACATAAAGGGATAAACCATATTATTTTCTTTGTCTATTTGGATAGAAATTAGGAGAAATTAGATATCCATATTGTTTGTATTTAGCGCTAAAATAACGGTCTTGTTAGAATCATATATGCATGTCTTGTTAACCCTATAATGAAGGGGAGTCAAGCCATCGAATTATACGGTCCTCCTAATAGTGTATAAGCCATGCATTAAATATGATAATAGTTTGAATTACATAATTATTTTTTTTTCAAGATATTTGTTATAGTCAATGCAATATCTTTCTTCATAAATGACTTTTAACATCCTCCTGACGGGCTTCACTGATGTAGGCGGATTTTGGAATCTCCCTCTAGAGTTCTCACCAGAGATTGTGCTGTAACTCGTTTTACTCGAACTCTATGTAAGAATATCCTTAAGCCACCTCACAAATATCTACAGACAAATTGTGGAAGTATGAGATTTGATGAATCTTGCAACCATTTCTCCGACGGGGATTTTAACAGAATTGCAAATTTGTTTTGATTATTCTTGGGAATGTTCTAACAACGCACGTAAACCATGAAAGATTTTCTTATTGCGCTGGGAAATATAAAATCATGCAAATCCTCTTCAATACCTGCAAGCTTATCAATGTGACCTAATTACTACTTACCAAGCTCCCAATGAACATTGTAACGTTTATTTGAAGGTTAAAAAATGAATAATAAGGATTTTTCCTTATTTAGAGAAAGGGAAAAGGGAGATGGATTAATTTGGTAACCGTTTTGAAACAAGAAATACATAAGGGAAATGCTTTCTATGGTGAGTCAAAAATAAATCCATGATAAAATTTATACAGGAGAAATGACTGGAGTGGAAAATGAGATATTTTGCGGAATATGAGGATAAATAGAAATATCGGAAACAAGGGTTTATTATACTCCAATGGCTGTTTAATATCTACGAGTATATAGATTGATAAATGAGGAAATTGAAAGAGAAAAACAGTAAAAGCAAGTGTAAAATATTGGGTTAAGAAAACAATCAGTAACTGAAATGTGAGAAGATTTCCATCTGAAGGTAATAAGCATTGATTGGGTTGGCCGAAGTTGACTTTGAATGTTGAATACGAATAATTAGGGTTAAAACTGTTCTGACGATAGGCCTCTCTGAAAGCCAAATGTGTAGAGCAAGATTATTTGAAAACAGGAAACATGTGTAGATACGTTGAGAAAGTGGGTGATAGGTCAACAGAGAGAAAGAACTGATCAGTGTGTTCTTAAATGTTTTTTTTCTTTAGAAAATATGGATAACGAGTGTAAAGAATTTATGATGCGGAAGTAATAGATAGATTAGGGAGAGGAAAAAGTTGAAACAAAACGATGGATGGATTAGGCTTCTAGCAATATAAGAATAAAAAGTCGATTTACTCATTCGATTACCGATAACTGATGATAAATAGGTAAATCTTTGACTAATTCATTCTACTATTAAAACGATGATTAAGTCGATTTCCAACTTCTGCATGAAAATCCATAACTGTAGGTACTCATCCTGGGGAGGGTAAATGTAATTATTATATATAATTCTCCTTTGAGTATGACCTTTCCAAGAATAAGTGAATTCGATATGACCGTGCAGTTGTGATTACATATTCAAATACACACACAAACATATATATATATATATATATATATATATATATATATATATATATATATATATATATATATATATACATATATATATATATATATATATGTATATATATATATATATATATATGTATATATATATATATATATATATATATATATATATATATATATATATATATATATATATGCGTGTATGTGTTTGCATTTTTATGGTATATCAAGTGTATATATATATATATATATATATATATATATATATATATATATATATATATATATATATATATGTATATATATATATATATATATATATATATATTTATATATATACATATATATATATATATATATATATAAATATATATATATATATATATATATATATATATATATATATATATATATATATATATATATATATATATATATATATATATATATGCGCCGATCTTCTGATAAAGTTATAGTTTGACGGAAAATTAGTCATGACAAAACACATTTTTTTTTCTTGTAAATATGAAACACATATTTTTCGTAATTAATGTTATAATTCTGTTTTCACAGATTGGACACCACCCATCATCGTTCACGAGGAAATAAAAGGAATCTCTGACAGTGAAAATTACCAGTCGCCTCAATCATTGATCGTGAAAACTTCACAATAAGTTAACTGTTCTGAAATTTATGTACATTTAAGTACAGAAAATACTTAATATTTTACAAGTGAGAACAATGAAAAATATCTGAAAGACATTATCAGGTATTGATGAAATTATCATATGACCAGTGACTCCCTGGACGTACGGAATTTCCTGTTAGAAAAGTATTAAGTACAAAATATATAAGTATGAACATAGCGAGTTTATAAACAATAAATTTTTCAAGTTGACTTATGCTGCAAGTTGCCCAAAACAGAATTCAGTTGCTCAGTAGAAGTAAAAACAAATGACTATTTAAATCTGTTTGCATCTGAAATGAGGCATGTTAGAAACTAATAATTATCATTTGAATGACTTAACTGCAAAAGAGTGCGATATCTCCTAAGACAGCGAACAAAAAGTTATATCCAGTGAAAAGTCTTATTTAACCTGACCGGAATCTGGTGGTTAAAATGGCGATCAACGTCGTATTTCCGATTCTTATTCCACTGGAAGAAAATATACGTAATGGTAAGTCTTTGAACTATTCCTACTTAACTTGTTTTTGTCTTATATCTTTAATATAGATTGTTCTTTTTTTAGACATCTTATTTTCTGTAGATGTTAGTATTTCCACTTTGATCATATATGGCTAAACATCTCTTTAAAGATAGAAATTATTACAATAAACGAAAAAAGACATCACATTGTATGATTTGATTGTATCAAACTCAGAATTCTAGAAATTTAATGTAACTGACATTAAATAGTTACTATCATAATCAGTGGCATATGTATCTTAGCATAGAGTAATACTAATCTTTTAAGCACAAGCCACCCATTGAGATACTACCGTTAAAGAGTTATAGGGGTTCTTTGAATGACCAGATAGTATTAAAATGGATTAATCTGTGGTTAAAGCTCATTTTTTCTGCTGTTTACAATTACACCGATTAGTTTGGCCTATTCTTTATATGTTCCCCTTTTTTCCTTCATACACCTGATAACACTAAGTTAACCGAAAATTTCTTCTTCACGCTAGGGGTTAACTATAGCACTGTAATTATTCGGTAGCTATGTTCCACTTGGTAATGGTAGCTCTTCTAAGAGATGGACACTCTAATATCAAACAATGGTTCTCTTTTCTTGGATAGTGCCATAGACCTTGTATTATGGTCTCCCACTATCTTGGATTAGAGTTCCTTTGTTTTAGGATACACTCAGCACATTATTCTAAGTTTCCTTATTTCCTTTCCGCATTGAGCTATTTTTCTGCTGGATCACTTGGGCTTAAAGCAATAAAAGTAATAAAAGCCTTGGGTCATGTGATGCTCTTCTTACAATCTCCAATGCTGTACAGAAGTCCCTTGATTGTGGTCAGGAAGTTCGTATGATTAGCCTTGATTTTAGTGCTGTCTTTGTCCGTATTAATCCTGAGGCCCCTGTTTTTAAACTCAAACAGTTTGGAGTGGGTGGGTCGTTTCTTAGCATTATCATGGAATTTTTAAGTAATAGATCTCAAAGAGTTGTTGTTGATGGGGACCATAGCAAGTATAGGAATGTGATATCTGGTGTTCCACAGGGTAGTGTTCTTGGCCCATTTTTTTTTTTAAATATATACCCATTACATGTGGTTTGGCCTAAAAAACAATCTTAATGCATATGCAGATGATGCTACTCTCTTTGAATCATTTCCAGCTCCTGAATGTAGATCTTGGGTTGCTGAATCCCTTAACAGAGACTTATCTGAAATTAGTGCATGGTGCAAATTAATGAGTATGAAATTGAATCTTAACAAAACTAAAAGCATGATTATAAGAAGATCAAGGACAGTGGCTCCTCAACATCCGGATGTCAGCATCGATAATGTTTCTTTAACTTTTATGACTCTTCTAGAATTTTAGGTGCTATTCTCGACAGGAAATTTACTTTTGAGAAACATATTAGGTGTGTGTCTTCTTCAATTGTACAAAAAATTAGCCTATTGAGAAAGTTTTAAAATTTTCGGTGATAATCTATTCTGAAGAAGTGTTTTAATTCTTTCATTCTACCTTGTTTCGAGTATTGTTCTTCTGTTTGGTCTTCAGCTGCTGATTCTCATCTTAATTTGTTGGACAGGAACTTACGGTCTATCAAATTTATTATTTTTCATCTAGATATTAATCTTTGGCACCGTCGTTTGATTAATTATTTCATTATGCATGTTGTATAAGATTTTTCATAATTCTGACCATCCTTTACATTGTACCAACCGTGTGTCACACAATTGTACATAATTCCTTTTGCATATATTATGCTTGTATCTTCGCTCTTCCCTCGCACTAAACGAACATGAAAATTCATGTCTGCTGTTTCCTCTGTAACATTGTCTGTCTTGTTAACTTGTTATGTCCTGTTGCCTTGAGGTTTTGTATATAAAGGAGAGTGTTCTATAACAATATAACTCAGTTGATTGCATCCTGCCTTTGAGTTCACAACCCTCACTCGGCTCGTCACATTGGTGACCCCGGAAGTCGACTCGCTCCAACTGCCTTCCACCCCCACCTCCCTCGCCCCTCCATCGTTGGTACTATGACGGAGACGGACTCTACTACAGCAGTTGGCGCTGCGGCCGCCCCATTGAAACCTTCACCGTTCGCCACCGGAGAGGCGTTTACTTGGTTTCAGCACGCAGAAGTCCACTTTCATATTAGGGGCGTGACTCGCTCAACCACCAAAGCGGATTATGTTCTCGCGGCGATACCCGAGGACACCTTCCCAGAAATATCCGACTGGCTTTGTGAACAAGGAGACACCCCAATAGCGTATGATGCCCTCAAAACATACCTTCTGCAGCAGTACTCGCCGTCGCCAGCCACCCGTATAGCAAAGCTTTTTCAGCTCTCGCAACAACCGTTGGGGGACCAAAGGGCTTCGCTTGCCCTCAGGGATATGACCAGTATCGCTCGCCTTCAACCTGCCGCAGACGGCTCTCCTCATGAGGTGAACCTACTTCGTGCCCTTTGGATACGCCGTTTACTCAAACCTGTACGTGCTGCCATACCCGATGATGATAGTTTACCCATAAAGGACTTGATGACCAAAGCCGACGCCCTTATGGACAGCCATTTCAAGACCTCCATCAACGCCTCCACCCCTGACGACGAGGATGCCTATTCAACGTCAACCGAAGCTGACATGAATGCTATAGGACATACACGGCTACCCCATGACGTGCCGGAGCGGCGACAAAGACGCCCACCACCCACCAATCGCTCGCGCCCCAACGAACGACTTCTACAGCCACTTACTACCTCCCATCCACCGCAGTTTTGCTACTACCACTTCAGATTCGGGGCAACCGCGAAGAAATGTGCCAAGGATTGTCAGTGGCCAAAAAACGTGTAAGTAGGCCATCGCTTGTGGCGGTGGCCTCCCATGTTTCTAATCTTTTCTTTTTACAGGAGGCAGGAACGGGCATGCGATTTTTGGTAGACACGGGTGCTTGTCGTTCTCTTTTGCCAAGGAAACTCTTCAAGGCACGACGTAGTCTGTCTACATCTGCCGGCGTCCGCTTAGTAGCTGCCAACGGATCTGCGATACCCACCTACGGTTACAAGAACCTCACATTATCGTTCGGAAACGGTAAATTCAATTGGAAGTTTCTCGTTGCTGACGTCACATTGCCAATCCTCGGTGCGGATTTCCTTTCTCATTTCCTCCTTCTGTTCGATGTCGCCCACCGACGATTGGTCAACGCAGACTCGTACTTGTCGACACCTCTTCAACCCACCCCCTTTAACCTCGCTCTCCACATCAGCGCACCCACGGATGCCTACGCCCACCTCCTCACGTCGTACCCGGAAGTTTTCCGTCCAGAACTTCGCCAAACGCCCACAGTTCCTGCCAAGCACGGTATTTATCACCATATCAAGACGACGGGACCCCCAGTCTTCGCAAAATTCAGAGATCTGCCACCAGAACGATTGGCAGCCGCCAAACAGACGTTCGCCGAAATGGAGAAAATGGGCCTTTGCCAAAAGGCCTCCAGCCCATGGTCGTCACCCTTACACATCGTTCTGAAGAAAGACGGCTCCCTCCGTCTGTGCGGGGATTACAGGCGCTTGAACATGCAAACAGAACCGGATCACTACCCCCTCCCGAAAATTGCCGATGTGACCTCCTACCTGCACAAAGCGAAGGTTTTCTCTACGCTCGACCTCCTGAAGGGGTATTATCAGGTGCCTATGAACCCAGAAGACATCCCCAAGACCGCCATCACCACTCCGTTTGGTACATACACCTTCAATTACTCCTGTTTTGGCCTTCGTAATGCTGGGACAACGTTTCAACGTCTCATGGATGGCATCTTAGGGGACCTCCCTTTCTGTGTATGTTATGTGGATGACATACTTGTGTTCTCCTCCTCAAAAGAGGAACACCTCCGTCACCTGCGCATCGTGCTCGACCGCCTGCAACAAAACGCCCTTGTAGTCCGGTACCACAAGTGTACCTTTGGCGCCAACGAAGTGTCGTTCTTAGGGCACCGTATCACTCCTGAAGGAGTCCATCCCCTCCCTGAGAAGGTAGCAGCCGTTCAGAATTTCCCCGCGCCCTCGACCGTCAAAGCTCTGCAGGAATTCTTGGGCATGATCAACTATTATCACCGTTTTCTGCCAGCCATTGCTGCCACCTTTGCTCCCCTCTACGCCTCCCTCGAGGGCAAGACAAAGGACCTGCAGTGGGGTCCCCTTCAAGAAGCAGCCTTCTGCAATGCAAAGAAGGCCCTATCAACTGCTGCAGCTCTCCCTTTTCCTATCCCACACGCCCCTCTCCTTCTCTCCACCAATGCCAGCGACGTCGCTATTGGTGCAGTACTCGAGCAGGTGGTCAAAGGCTCGCCCCGCCCATTGGCCTTCTTCAGCAGAAAACTGTCCAAGGCAGAATCGGGTTATTCTACCTTCGATCGAGAATTGCTGGCGGTGCACTTGGCTGTCCGTCACTTTCGCCATTTCTTAGAAGGTACGCCCTTCGTCATTCGCACAGACCACATGCCTCTGGTGCACGCCTTCACTCGACAGTCTGACGCCTGGTCCGCCCGTCAACGCCGACATCTCTCCGCCGTGGCTGAATACAATTGCACCCTCCAATACGTCCCTGGGAAAATGAATCCTGTTGCCGATGCCCTGTCAAGAAACACGTTGGCTGCCGTTCAACTGGGATTGGATTACAACGCCCTGGCTGAAGCCCAACGACAGGATTCAGAGTATCAAGCTTGTAGGACATCTTGCACGTCCCTCCGTTGGGAAGATTTTCCCCTCGAAGACTCCAACACCACCCTCCTCTGTGACGTCAGTACTGGTAGACCGTGACCTTGGATTCCTGCTCCCATGCGCCGACAGGTGTTTGATTTCATTCACGACCTTTCACATCCCTCGTGCCGTTCTACTGCACAGCTGCTGAAGGCAAAGTTCACTTTGGCACGGCATTTCTAAGGATGCTAAGGATTGGGTCCGCGCCTGTACTTCTTGCCAAACTTCCAAAGTACATCGACACACGGATTCAGGAGTGGGCACCTTTCCTCAACCTCAGCGTCGTTTCGCACACATTCACGTCGACGTTGTAGGCCCCCTACCCACATCACAAGGACATCGTTACCTGTTTACCGTCATCGACCGCTCCACTCGTTGGCCTGAAGCCATTCCCATGGAAACTGCAACGTCCGCCTCATGTACATCTGCCTTACTCTCTGGATGGATTGCAAGATTTAGTATCCCTGAGCATATTACTTCTGACAGGGGAACCACTTTCACCTCTCAATTTTGGACGTCATTAGCGAATCTCCTGGGCATCACCCTACATCAGACAACGGCCTAAAACCCCGATGCCAATGGAATGGTTGAACGTTTTCATTGCACCCTCAAAGCAGCTTCGATGTCCTGCTGCAAGGATTGCAACTGGTTTATTCAGCTTCCCTGGGTACTAATGGGACTAAGAACCACTCCTAAAGACGCCCTCGACATCTCGGCAGCTGAAATGGTGTATGGCGACCCGTTGGTCGTCCCTGCCGAAAATTTTCCTTCTACAACCTCCTCCGACGATCTCCAGCGCATACGTCACGTCGTGGGAAAATTTACTCCGTGCCGCCAGACTTACAAGCCCCCAGCGAAGCATCACATACCAACGGAATTGCACTCTGCAACGCACGTCTTCCTGCGCAACGACACTAGCAAGCCACCACTAACACCCCCTTACACGGGCCCTTTCCTTGTGATCCGACGCAGTCTGAAAGCATTCC
>NC_090728.1:198035810-198040810 GCF_036898095.1 Palaemon carinicauda
TAATAATGATATGCAACAAATACACATCGGTAAAAAGTCTAAAACGCTTTAGATTTATGCTAAAATTTCATAGTGTAGAAGTTGGAGTCTTGTATCTCATAAATAATTCATAATGATTAAATTCAATCCGCTAATAAGCGAAATATGGTAAAATATAGTGTGCCATTGTAGATATAAAATAAAAACCAGAGGAACAGATGGCCCCTATAATTTTTTTTTTTATTATTATTTTTTTTTTCCGTCGTCACTGGCAGTAGTTCTACTTTGCCTTTTTTTAACCTAAACATTGTTTCACACAACAACGCATATTGAACAAGATTATTTACTATTTCGTTAACAGGATATATTCCTTTTACGTCCATAAAAACATGATTTAATCTCTCTCTCTCTCTCTCTCTCTCTCTCTCTCTCTCTTACACCAATATCATGATTATGGCCTCCTTTTTTAATATTTATTCACATTTCCAGCAAATTATTTTTTTTTCCTGATACATACAGTAGAACTTATTTTCATATATATTTTAATTTCTCTAATGACTGTCGGTTGATAACTTTATGAATAATAATAATAATAATAATAATAATAATAATAATAATAATATTAATAATAATAATAATAATACACAGGCATATCAACCACTGTTATGAATAATGTCATTACCTTTTGCAAAAAGTAAAAGATTGTAGCAGGTCATTCTCTTCGTCTTCTTCAAATGTAGTTACATGTCACTAAATATATATCTGACAAACTTCAGTGCAGAGATGATTTTGGGTAATTCATATGGACTCCAACATGGTATACAGCTTGTGAGAAAACGAAAAAAAACTCTTAGATGTAGGCCGTTTTTCTTGGAAAATTTTATTTCCTTTTGGAAAATCTGCCACATGTCTTCTTTTTCAATTTATTTTTTTTTCGGGGGCCAAGGTGCAAACCAGAATAATCCAATCTTATGAGTCACTCAAAATACCTATTTCTTTATCATCTTTTCCTCTTTTTTATCTGACACAGATATCTCATAATATGAAGAACACACTGCTTTAGTAATTACCGTTATTGCATTAATAAATATAATGTTGACATTTATTCTTTATAATGAATTCCTATGATGCTTTCAAATATATTGCATCAACTTCGAAATGTATTGTCCTTAGCGTCTGCAGCACTGCTATTTTTATATGATAAACAATAAACTATATAACATAATACATATAAATATACATGATAGATTAAGGCAAATTGACCTTGTAATATAATTACAAAGGAATTACACTTTTGAAAGGTCTTTTTTTCTCTTTTGTGCATAAAAATTTCCAACATGACTATAAAAAAAATTTCATTTGTAAATTCCTTTCGAAGCATATGATCAATAGCTGCTTTAGTTCCCATTAAACATTTTGAACCTCTATTAATTGCAAAGGCTTGTCAACAGCTTCATAAAGATTCATTGTTGTGCTAGTTAAAAATTTTCAGGAGTAAAAAGCTGTTACATGCATTATGGCTAATTGAAGCTTCATTAGCTGACAAAATCTTTTTAAATTTCATGAGTATGCCAATAAGCATAAGCACGACAAATAAATATCAGAACCATTGAATGCAATGCTATTGTTATTAACTGAATCTATGATAATTTGGATTAACCGGCGATTATCTTTTATTCCTAGTATCTACATACACATACATATACCAAGGCACTTCCCCCAATTTTGGGGGGTAGCCGACATCAACAAATGAAACAAAACAAAAAAAGGGACCTCTACTCTCCAGCCTAACAAGGGACTAAACCGAGTTCAGCTGGTACTGCTAGGGTGCCACAGCCCACCCTCCCACATTATCCACCACAGATGAAGCTTCATAATGCTGAATCCCCTACTGCTGCTACCTCTGCGGTCATCTAAGGCATCAGAGGCAGCAGTAGTGCCTACCGAAACTGCATCACAATCGCTCGCCATTCATTCCTATTTCTAGCACGCTCTCTTGCCTATTTCACATCTATCCTCCTATCACCCAGAGCTTTCTTCACTCCATCCATCCACCCAAACCACCTTGGCCTTCCTCTTGTACTTCTCCCATCAACTCTTGCATTCATCACCTTCTTTAGCAGACAGCCATTTTCCATTCTCTCAACATGGCCAAACCACCTCAACACATTCATATCCACTCTAGCTGCTAACTCATTTCTTACACCCGTTCTCACTCTCACCACTTCGTTCCTAACCCTATCTACTCGAGATACACCAGCCATACTCCTTAGACACTTCATCTCAAACACATTCAATTTCTGTCTCTCCGTCACTTTCATTCCCCACAACTCCGATCCATACATCACAGTTGGTACAATCACTTTCTCATATAGAACTCTTTTTACATTCATGCCCAACCCTCTATTTTTTACTACTCCCTTAACTGCCCCCAACACTGCAACCTTCAGTCACTCTCTGACGTACATCTGCTTCCACTCCACCATTTCCTGCAACAACAGACCCCAAGTACTTAAACTGATCCACTTCCTCAAGTAAATCTCCATTCAACATGACATTCAACCTTGCACCACCTCCCCTTCTCGTACATCCCATAACCTCACTCTTACCCATATTAACTCTCAACTTCCTTCTCTCACACACTCTTCCAAATTCTGTCACTAATCGGCCAAGCTTCTCTTTTGTGTCTGCAACCAGTACAATATCATCCACAAACAACAACTGATTTACCTCCCATTCATGGTCATTCTCGTCTACCAGTTCTAATCCCCGTCCAAGCACTCGAGCATTCACCTCTCTCACCACTCCATCAACATACAAGTTAAACAACCACGGTGACATCACACATCCCTGTCTCAGCCCCATTCTCACCGGAAACCAATCACTCACTTCATTTCCTATCCTAACACATGCTTTACTACCTTTGTAGAAACTTTTCACTGCTTGCAACAACTTTCCACTAACTCCATATAACCTCATCACATTCCACATTGCTTCCCCATCAACTCTATCATACGCTTTCTCCAGATCCATAAACGCAACATACACCTCCTTACCTTTTGCTAAATATTTCTCGCATATCTGCCTTACTGTAAAAATCTGATTCATACAACCCCTACCTCTTCTAAAACAACCCTGTAATTCTAAGATTGCATTCTTTGTTTTATCCTTGATCCTATCAATCATTACTCTACCATACACTTCTCCAACTACGCTTAACAAACTAATACCTCTTGAATTACAACACTCATGCACATCTCCCTTACCCTTATATAGTGGTACAATACATGCACAAACCCAATCTACTGGTACCATTGACAACACAAAACACATATTAAACAATATATTTATATATATGTATATATAGTATATATACACACACACACACACACACACACACACATATATATATATATATATATATATATATATATATATATATTATATATATATATATATATATATATATATATATATATATATATATATATATATATATAACACACACCGCCGATATCACTATCATCGATACGTAAACAAGTGTAGTGACTATCAAGCGAGATTGAATTATAGATTTCGGTACGAAAATGTTTTTTCATAGGTTAAGCTTACAATTTATTGAATTAGTCATTAAAACAACTTGATAGATAAATCGCACTGGCATCCAGTATACATAGAACTTTGTTAAAATAAAAACAGATGTGCAAAAGTATACAACAATTCTTAAGAAAGTAATTACGAGCATATTGTAACAATTTCAATATATATATATATATATATATATATATATATGTATATATATGTATATATATATATATATATATATATGTCACTATCAGCGATAAGTAAAGAGGTGTAATGACTGTATCAATCGATAATGAATTATAGATTTTCGTCCGAAGTTAGTTTACAAGGAGATAAATTGAAGAGTTGAAAATTTTAGGTATTTAGGATCAACAGTTGCAGAAGATGGTGATCTGAGGATAGAAATAAACAACAGAATACAAGCAGGATGGAAGAATTGGAAAAAAAGTGCGTGGAGTACTATGTGACAGGAAAATAGGGGTTAAGTTGAAAGGTAAAGTACACAGAACAGTTGTGAGACCAGCAATGATGTAAGGAGCAAGACGTGGGCAATAAAAAAGACAGAAGAGAAGAGACTGGATTTGGCAGAGATGAGAATGTTGAGATGGATGTGTGGGGTGGGAAGAAGGTATAAGATACGGAATGAAGTAATTAGGGGTGCCACAGGAACTAGAAAACTATCAGATAAGATCCAAGAAAGTAGACTGAGGTGGTATGGTCATATCATGAGGAGAGATGAACAGTATGTTGGGAGGAGGGTGATAGAAATGGAAGTACAGGAAACGATAAGGAGAGGGAGACCAATGTGAAGGTGGATGGACTGTATAAATTATGACCTTCGATCAAAGGGATTAACCGACGATGAAGTGTGGGACAGAGGTAGATAGAGAAAACTGGTCAGAAACATCGACCCCACATAAAAGTGGGAAAAGATGCAGACAAAGAAGAAGAAGAAGAAGAAGAAGAAGAAGAAGAAGAAGAAGAAGAAGAAGTCATTAAAACAACTGGATAGATAAATCGCACTGCCATTCAGTATACATAGAGCTTTGTTAAGATAAACACAGATGGGCAAAAATTTACAACAGTTGTTAAGAATTTCAGTATATATATATATATATATATACATATATATATATATATATATATACATGCACTCAAATACATATATACGTACAAATTTACATATACATATACACATCATTATACAGTATATATATATATATATATATACATATGAATATATATATATATATATATATATGTATATATACTCATATACATATATATATATATATATATATGTATGTATATATACTGCATATATATGTATATATATACTGTATATATATATATTATATATATATATTTATATATATATATATATATATATATACATATACATATATATATATATATATATGAATATATATATATAT
>NC_090728.1:198053310-198055810 GCF_036898095.1 Palaemon carinicauda
TCTTTTTATCATTTAATTTAACAGCTGAAATCGTAAAATATAAAACATTACATTTTGGTACCCATTATTGAATAATTGAAATGACTTGATTTTTGGATTGTAATGCCTGTCATCCTTCATAAATAAAACTGATGGTAAAACTTTAATTTATGAATTATTATAAAAAATCATATTTCGGCAATAAAGTAGGGGTTTTAAAATCTGAATAAATCCATCAAATCCTTTATAACGTAATATCGAGCTTTCATCCTTTAGTATAAATTATTTGATATCTGATTCTTTTGCAGGTTATAAAAATACTTTTAGCTAGATAAAGGAAAGAGATTTTGGATATAAATGGAGAGCCTTTAATCGCCTCACTGAATGGGATTGATGTACATCAACTGAACTTTTCTATTGCTTTGATACGGTTGATTACTGTAAAATTATTAAAATTCAAATCTATCTCCCCTCCCTCATACATACAAAAAATGTGTTGAGAAAAATAGGTTAAAATGCCTTATAGTCTTACGATAACCCTCAACTGGAGAAAAAAGTAAAGTAAAATCTTCATGTAGCAAGAAAAGGGAAGCATAAAAACTTTACAGAAAGACAAAAAAAAAAAAAAAAAAGTAATAAAACTCTCACGGAAATATCTTCAACAGTTTCATAGAAACGCTTCAAAAGCAATTAGAACAACAGTTTTAGTATTAGAGAGACTTTGCTGCAACCTTGAAAGATTTTCGCCTTTACATTTCTTTCGTACTCTCACCAACAACTCTGCTTACGTTACTGCCATATGGACCAAGCTTATATAATTCTAAAGTGATTAACAAATTAAAGACGGTTTCTATGTTCATTGCATATATGGATAAAAAGCATATGATCAGATGATCAATTACACAAAGCATGCCTACATTTTGCGCTACATATGAACTACTTAACCTTATTGAATCTAGCATTTCTTAAAACTGGATGTATACGAATGCTCAGGACAATTTTAATTAAGAATATACAGTAAGTATATAGACACCGAAGGGAGTTTAATTAATTTTGTAATCATAATATTTGACTGGAAGAGATTTTAACAACAGCATATCCCGATGGTAACATTTCTATTTAGTTTAGTCTGATAACAAGTGGCAAGACCGTACCCGTTTTCTTTGGTAAGCTGGCTGTGGTAAAGAAAATTGACACGTATTTTATTTTCACGGAGACTAGTTTAAATGATCTAACCGAAAACTTACTAGAAATATATTCAATTATGAATATTAAAATCGTTTCACGAATATTGTAGCACAGTAAATTCAAACCAATATATGAAAGGTAACTGAATAGCATTAATAATAAACCTTCTACTACTACTATTACTACTACTACTACTACTACTACTACTATTAGAGATGATAAGCAGGTATTCAAGAGATGTTAGCTGTTCAACGGTTTATTAGTAACTAACTTAATATTTACACCAGAGGTGTAAGCAGAGCTCTTTGTTAACAACTTAGGATAACAATCCAATTATAAAACAGGGCTACAATGTTAAAGTACCAATTACATCTTTAAATACATTTTGGTGGGAAACGTATATGTATCAAGGGAGCTAGCTAGTAGTAATAACTACTTCTGATAATATAAAAATAATGGAAATAGTCATGATTTTATAATGGAGTCAAGCCTGTTGTTTTTTTAAATTAAAATCTGGCTGACACTATGCCGAATTGAGGACAAATCCTAGTTCATGAACCATGTTCATGATGATTTTAGGAGTGTTAATTTGGAGAAACGGAATGCTTATTATCTTTGACAAAGTAATAAGAAAGATTGACTCAGAATAATTATGTTCAGTTAAGAGCTGCGACTAGAGAATTTATTCTTCAACTAAAAAGAAAAATAATACAGTATAACCATATAAATGCCCTTTCTGGTAAAACCCAGGACCATAAATGGTAAGCTACCTTTATATTTGCACCCTTTGGTGTAGACTTAACAGTTACTCGTTTACTTTAGCCAGACGGTTCGGTCACTCACTGTCAAAAAGGAGAAGGGTGATGTGTCTGGCAGTAAGGTAGTTTAACTTTTCGATTCCAGAAAATAAAAACACTTTTATTTGACCTCGATGTTTATGGAGCTGTAGACCCAAATGGTATTTTCATTTGGTCTTTTTGTAAAGACCGCATATTTCTTAATCCAAAAGTTGCATATTTGCACTTGTTGGAGAATTGTAATGTTAATCTATTTAGGAAATGTGTTTGTGGTGGCTATAGCTCTGCTGATTAATTCTGAATTTCCATGACGTCTTTTGACAAAATGTCTACATAGACATACTGAAGGTAATCAGCTTAGCGCCCTACCAGACATTTTACTTTCATAAAGGCATTGGCGATATCGATACCCTTCTTATAAATGCCAATGTTGTACAGAAATTCCTTGGATTCTAAATATGAAGTTCGTATGATTGCCCTAGATTTAAGTGCTGACTTTGACTTTATTAATCACGAGGCACCTGTTTTCAAACTTA
>NC_090728.1:198060810-198070810 GCF_036898095.1 Palaemon carinicauda
ATATGATAAAGAAACACTATTTTTTTAAAAGCAATATCCCTCAAACAAGATGATAGTTTTTTATTCTTCATGAAATAGTATACTGTAGGTAAAAACGCTTCCTCTGACAATCTACTATGTTTCTCAACGCAGATATAATTAGCTATGTTTTAAATATATTGTCTTAATCATTTCTTTTTAGATGACTTTCCTTATGGGAGTAAACTATAATAAAACTTTCAAAAACTTGAGAATTGAACTCTACTTGATACACATGTTGCTTCATTTACTTCTAATATATGTAAATTTCCAAGTTCTTTTCTTTAAACCTATTTACATCCTAATAGAAACACACACACACACAAAAAAAAATCATTGCGGCTGCAGATGTTCTGGTAATTTTCAATCAAACTTTCCACGTAGTTCCGTAACTCAATATAGTTATCCTGTATCAAGACTAGCTGTCTTTATTACTGCCTTATTACGCGAATTGAAGATGTAATAATTAACTTTTCAATGTTGGTTTAACATTTTTATAATGAAAAGTAGTAGCTCAATAACTTACTTTCATAATGCGTAAGTTTGTATACAACATTACATGTCATTATTTATAATGCAACTTGCACTGTTATATTTTCCTTACTAATTATTATTATTATTATTATTATTATTATTATTATTATTATTATTATTATTATTATTATTATTATTATTATTATTATTATTATTTTCATTCCAAATCATTAACATCATCATCTTCATCAATATTATTATTATTATTATTATTATTATTATTATTATTATTATTATTATTATTATTATTATTATTATTATTATTTTTAATTATCATCATTATTATTATTATTAAGCTACAAGCCTAGTTAGAAAAGCATGATGCTATAAGCCCGACGGATCCAAAAAGGTAAATATCCCAATGAGGAAAGGAAACAAGGAAAAAAAAATACTATATAGGCTATATGAAAGAATGAATAACAATATATAATATATTAAGATCAGTAACAACGTTGAAATATAAAAATCGCAGCCTGAGCGTTGATTGAAGTTTCTTTTGTCATATCTTTTTTTAATTTTACGTTAAATGAATTTTCTGGAGCACTTTCAAGCACACGTGTATCTTTGGAGTTCTGGAAAATCCTTGACGTCATAAATGAATGTTTATTCGGAAAGAGCCTTTGAAGGGATCCAGCGTAACAGGAGTCAAGCTGATTTCAATAGATCACAGTATTTTCATTTGTTAAAACATCTCTGCGTTTTAGCAATGTAGATTCATTTAATAGAAAAGCTGGAATGATCCGTTTGTTTTAGTCTTTTTATAATTAACTGTATAATCAACTTTAATTTTCTTATATCAAAGGTTTTAAAGTGTTCACTGCCAGAGGACATTCAGTATATCAAAACCTATATTTTCCATAGTCTGTAAAAAAAAACTTATTCGCTGTAAGATATATTGTAGGAAAAATCGATTCCTGTAGAAAATATAACTCCAAATTGTTACCATGAATTATAAATAATATGGCATAATCCTAATTGTTTCAGCATTGAAACATTTTCAGAAATCATAAACAACTTCAAGGGGTAAGAACTCGTTCAGTTGATCTTTTTTCTCTTTTATTTCTATGTTCTACTCATTCCTCATTCCGAATATTATGATAGTTTACATTAAGCATCTAAATGGCATTCTCAAATTAGGAAACAATCCTACTAACAATTTCAAGTCTATCGGAAAAAAAAAAGAAAAAAGAAGAGAGAGGTCCGTAACGCTAAACTGGGAGGCTTTTAGCCAAGATGTTTCTCTTGTTAAGAGTTTTAGCGAGTTAACAACCGACGGTGAGAGGCTGAACTGGAAAATAAAGTCCGCGAATAAAAAGAGGAAAGATCGTTTGAGGAGAGGAAATCGACTTACAACACATTTAAGGAGAACCCTTCAACACAGTAACGAGAGATTCAGCTACAATCGAGGTTAAGCAAGATAGCCTGTATCGAGTAAATTTTGTAGTAGGGAAGGTATATTGAAATTACTGACACACACACACACACACACACACATTTCAGTGAAAGTGTATTATTTCCTTTTTTATTTTTAAGTAAAACACTGTTTTGTTTTTTACATGGTCTTGGAATACTAGGAAATAAATACATGTGTTGTGTATTATTATTATTATTATTATTATTATTATTATTATTATTATTATTATTATTATTATTATTATTATTATTATTATTATTATTATGTTTTTTAACTTGTTAAGCCTCAAACCTTACTATGAGATTCAGGGCCTCTGTAACACGGTTTTTTCGCAATAATTTTTTATCTATGAATTTCATAAATATAACGCTTTTTCTAAATGCACATTATATCTACACATAAATTTTGACTATATTCTGCATTACGTAGGTTGAATAAATTTGGTACTTATAATGTAAAAGTGACGTTTTTTGAAGACGGGCCCAACTTACTTAGGGAAAAGGTTTCGAACGCACTCGTTGCGTAACTTATGACGGCATTTCTTCCCTCTTTCTCGATTGTTGATTGGGTATACGTAACGAAGGCTATACCTCTGCCAACAATGACACAAAAGTTTAAATAAAAGCAAAGCAGTACACCTTTATGAACTCTGAAACCTCTCCACTGATAATTGTCCATAATGAACAAACCAACAAAATATGGTAATAAATACAAAAACACTTCGATTATTAGTCTAACTACCAAATAAGTTTCCTAAGAAATTACAGTCTACCTTTATAGGTCACAATCAGATTGACAAGGTGTAGGGAATAGTTGGTAATTTTCAAAAACGTAGTAGACAAGCTTGATTTGATAACTGCTATATCCCATGTCAAGCAATTTTTATTTATTGTCTATCTACCTACCTATTTACTGTAAAAAAAAAGACGGTACCGTATTTTGGCTTTAAACCTTCACCAATAATTATCGTCCAGCAGAATGATGACTTCATGAGGCTCCACCCACTTTGTCCTGGTTATGATTCAGGATAACACTGAAGGCTATCATGGGCATTGTTGGATCAGAAAATTTAAATTATGGCTGTAAAAACTCATTTCTCGAGTAGTTGTAAGAAGTGCTAAACGATCCTCAAGGATCCCAGCAGTTGGCCTAAACGTTTAATTCATTTATACTACTGTTGCGGCACTACTGCTACAGTAGTAATTACTACGCTAGCACAGATACCCCACCCACATTTATGTATCGTTCCGCCATTCATTAAAGTCTTTGTAATGTTTTTTTCACTGTGCAATAAGCCATGGCCTCCTCAGAAATTAAGTTTAACATTGGGTGATAGGTTATTTCACTAAGCTGACAAATTATGGCAACTGGGTATGTTATTGCATTATCATCTTTACTACTATTTGTTTTGCTACATGTAGTAATTATTTTAAAGGATAAATGAATTATGTTCACTTTACTTCTATAAATTCCAATTAGATATACAAATAAAACTCCTAAAACTATTCCTGATTTATTTACAAAATGCAGTCATGCCCAAAACATATATGGTCGTACGGCCTAAGAAGAAGAGAAAAAAATTTATATCGGATGATCCGTTGGTCTGATGGAGAGTTTAGCACAAAATTCTTATCTTAACAAAAATAGTTATATAAAGACTTTACATACAATCTCTCTCTTTCTCTCTCTCTCTCTCTCTCTTGGTGGCATAGTGAATAGTTAATGGAAATGCTCAAAAGCCTGAATGACATTACAAGTATTATAATCATGTTACGCTAAATACAAATCCGAACATGAATATTGGATTTAAACTAAAAACTGAATAATTACCTATTCAGGCTATAGTAAATATGGCCACGGGCTTTCTCTTGACTGTATAAAGTTGCAAGTCGTAAGACAAATGCAGTTTTGCAACCACGGGGGGCAATTCCAAATCCTGTTAGCCATTCTTGACTATTATGGGTTTTAGAGCCGATGGAACAAGGTGAATGGGTGTCTGGTGGATGGGCGGGGCAAAATTTTGTCAAAAAGGTGTTTAAATGCTTACGTAATGAATGTTTTCGACTCTTGGCTCGTTATCACTGGCCATGGCGTCGGCTAGATCATTTTTACTCTATAAAAATTAAAACTATCGGGTTTAGGTTATTGATAATGCTGACAAAATTTGAGTGTGGTTGTAAAATATACATATGTCAACTTTCAGCTACATCCAATGCTGTGATAAGAAGCAAAGTCCAAAAAACCCTGTTGCAGAGGCCCTGAATCTTATAGTAGTGGGAAAAGAAGGATGCTCTAAGCTTAAGCTCAAGGGCTCCAACATGGAAAATTGCCCAATGAGGAAAAGAAATACGGAAAAACTACGAGATGTTTCAGAACAATAATAACATTAGAGTAAATATTCCATAAATAAACTACAAAAACTTGAAAATAACAAGATGATAAATAGTTCAAAATAGCCAGAAGAAGAGAAACGAGATTGCATAGTGTGTCCGAGTGTATCCTCAAGCAAAAAGATCTCCCACCCGCGACAGTGGAATGGGTATGGTACAGAGGCTATGGCACTACCCAAGACTTGAGAACAATGGTTTATTTTTCGAGTGTCCTTCTCCTAGAAGAGCTGCTTACCATAGCTAAAGAGTCTCTTCTACCCTTACCAAGAGGAAAGTAGCCACTGAACAATTGTAGTGTAGTGGTTAACTTCTTGGGAGAAGAAGAATTGTTTAATAATTTCAGTGTTATCAAGTATATAAAGGAGAGAGGAGAATCTGTAAAGAATAGGCCCGACTATTCTTTGTATGAGTAGGCAATAAGGAAATGAACCGTAACCAGAGAGGGGGATCCAATATTAGTACTGTCCGGCCAGTCAAAGGCCCCAAATAACTCTAGCGGTGGTACTTTATTATAGAAAAAGAAATTTTGATATTCATTATGTATAACAGTTATAGACATTAAGCGTTTAAATAGTATGAATAAAACACTATTTCTCCCTTGTTAGTATATGAACTATATTCAGAGCTTCTGAAACCATTGGCAATGCATGCACAAAATTTTGATAGCACCATTGCATATCTGTAAAATGATATGATTTAATGATATTGAGATTATATTATATGATATATCATATGATATTATATTAAAAAATAATTTTATATACAATAAACATATTACATGTATGAGCATTTTTTGGAAGTTTAATTTTTTTTGTCTTATCTAAGTTAACATCTACTGTACAAGAAGTATGAATCTTTTAAGAAAGTCCACATACTTTAGCAACAATATTGATTAACAATCGAAAATATCAAGATGGTAACGACAAACAAAAGTGCTAAATATCGACATGAGGTACTTTCTAATAACCAAGTACGCTAATGGTGACAAACTAATAGATTACCTGTGTACTATATCTGCATAGATGATATGTACGAGGCCATAAACCGTGCTCATGTCTCCCTTGGTTGTGTAACTGTCTAGGCAATACGCCAAATGGGACATATGAAACTAATAACGTATTTAGATCGTAGGCATACATACAATGTATATATATATATATATATATATACATATATATATAAATATATATAACAATATGTATATATCTATATATATATATATATATATATATATATCAAAATTGTATTTAAATATACATATGAAATAATATAGGAAGTATATTTTCAAAAGGCAATTCTAATAGAATTCGACAGGATCAATCATACTAAATGAGCAAAAACATATTTAATTATTTATGAAAGAAAATAAATGAGAAATAATGAATATATGTATAACAATGTAAGTGACTGATACGGACAATAATGTGAAAAGGTTAGTCAACACGGTGAAGCTGAACCTTAAATGAGATAGTGGGTGGATTTTTTTTTTTCGTGGAACATAATCAGGCAGTTTTGACTGTGAATTGTTTCAAGTGAAAAATGATCAGCCGAGATGAAATTTCAAATGTTTGGTCTTATGCGCTAAATCGATCATTTGATTGATTTAGTTGATAGAGGATATCCTTCATCAGGCAGGTGACGGAATACAAATTAATGTTGGGAAATCTATTGCCTATTTGTCACTAAATGATTTATTTTGACTATTGCAATTTTCAACTTAGCTATATTTAGACTTACTTATCAATAGTTACCAGTATCTTTTAATTAAGATATTTCCAACAATAACCTATAATCTTTGTTGTTTTGTATAGTTTTTTCTTCCTCAATATCATAAAATCATATACCAATAATTGATACTTTTGTTTCCTAGATTCTTGTTTAGAAGTTGCAACTTTATATACAAATTAAAAACTAATTGAATTCTGACTTTAGGTTCAATGTGCGTTTAAAATTTGATTCTAATTTGTTACTTTCGTTTTATATAACCTAAAAGATTTCTAGTCATTAGGTTTTCTTAAACCTCGAAGACAAAGACAGATACCAGGGGCAAAAAATATTTCAAGGTTTAAATATTTCAAGATTAACCAACTCGAATAAGAAACATTACCGAGAAATTAAAATGAATAAGAGAGAAAGAAAATGTACATTTACATAAAATGTGAATTATATATATATATATATATATATATATATATATATAAGGAATAATGGAATAGAAAGGACGTTTGGAAATTATTTGTAGAATTTTTGGATGAAGTATATGTCGCCAAAGATTGCTAAGTAATTCTTGATTTTATAAGCCCATTATTATTATTATTATTATTATTATTATTATTATTATTATTATTATTATTATTATTATTATTACTATTATTATTATTATTATTATTATCATTAAGTCTTTACCCTATTTGGAAAAGCAGGAATCTATAAGGCCAAGGGCCTCAACGAGGTAAATAGCCCAGTGAGGAAAGGAAACAAGAACTAATTTAATATCTTAAGAACAATAACAACATTAAAATAATTACTTCCTATATAAACAATAAAAACTTCAACAAAACAAGAGGAAGAGAAATTGGATAGAATAGTGTGCCTGAGTGTACCCTCAAGCAAGAGAAGTCTAACTGAAGACAGTGGAAGACCATGGTACAGAGGCTATTGCACTACCCAAGACTAGAGAACAATGGCTTGATTTTGAAGTGTACTTCTCTTAGAAGAGCTGCTTACCATAGCTAGAGAGTCTCTTCTTCCCTTACCAAGAGGAAAAATTACAGTGCATTAGGTAACTACTTGGTTGAAGAAAAATTGCTTGGTAATCTCAGTGTTGTCAGGTGAATGAGGACTTAGGAGAATCTGAAAAGAATAGGACAGACTATTCGATGTATATTTAGAAAAAAGGGAAAGTGAACCGTAACCAGACAGAACGATCCAATGTAGTAATATCTGGTCAGTCAAAGAACATCATAACTCTCTAGCGGCAGTATCTCAACGGGTACCATCCTTTTGATGGCAGTATGACTTTTCTAGTTTTATTGTAAGGGACAATGTAAAACATGACACTGCGTAAATTTCAGAATGTGAACACTCTGAAAAGGGAGAAAAGTGAGTTACTTGCTTTGTTACGAGCAAATTGAATACTAAAATGTGCTTGGATTTGCCTACTCTCTTTCTTTCGCAGCAAAGGCATTCTACAAGTATGTACATGGAACGGACACTGTTGGCAAGCTCAAACTCACTTTGCGATATGTTACGGTGTTTAAGTATGCACATGCTAAATGGAATTGTGTTTTTCCCTTTTGCTCATAAAATTTCTCAGAATAAATTGTGAAATTATTGCATACACTTTCTAAATATACTAATGAATTGATTTAGGCATTTTAGAGACAATTCTCAGTATCAATAAGAAATAACATTTATGAGACATCAAACTAATATATGCATATTCTAATATGTGCTGTTCTCCAGTATGAACATCACTGCATTGGTAATTTATGCAAAGAATTACTGAAGCAGTTTTCTATATGATAAAGAAGACAACAATTGAGCTTCTGCACATAACACAGCTTGTACAATATCTAAGAGACCATCGTAGCAACATATTACATAAGCTAGTTAAGATGCTCAAAGCAAAATGTGATTGCATGGTTAGGACTGGCATCATTGAAAATAAAATCATGTCTTAAGTCAATGTTTCAATACTGTTACTCATATAAACATAATAAGTCATAAAAATAAAACATGGTCAAAGAAAACACTAAGGTTGTGAATATTTAGAGCCATCCAGAGCAGCTTCAGAAATGTAAATTAGTGTTGCATAAGGAATATGGTAGAGTACAGGTTCCTTCTGAAGTTAATACTCTATCCGGATTTCCTTTTGATCTTTCATTTTCAATATCCCCTTTTTGAATTTAGATGATGAGTGCAATGACCTCAAAAAAATATCAAACTCGAGTGATATATTTTGCATACACTATCTAATAGATCTTGAAGCTGGCAATTCTATCACAAGTAGTAGGTTGGCCAGGGCACCAGCCACCCGTTGATATACTATCACTAGAGAGCTATAGGGTCCTTTGACTGGCCAGACAGTACTACATTGGATCCCTCTCTATGGTCATGGTTCATTTTGTCTTTGTCTACACATACACCGAATTGTCTGGCCTATTTTTACCTCATTCTCCTATCTCCTCATACTACTGACAGCACAGATGATCAAGGGGTTAAAAAACTGCAATACGATTGTTTAGTGGCTAATTTCCTCTTAATAATATTAAAGGAAACTCTTTCTCCATGGAAAGCAGCTCTTCTAGGAGAACGACACTCCAAAATCAAACCATTGTTCTCTGGTCATGAGTAGTGCCATAGCCTTTGTACCATGGCCTTCCACTATACCTTGCAGTTTTATCTTTTTTTTTTCGTCTTCTTTCTTTTTAATTAATTTTCTTATAGTTTATATGTGATGGCTCCAATTTAATGTTGTTACTGTTCTTGAAATATTATATCTTGATTGTTCACTCTTCTCCTGTAACTTATTTCCTTGCTCCCATTTCTAACTGTTGGACACATTGGGTTTATAGCATCTTGCTTATCCAACTAGTGTTATGTAATAATAATAATAACAATAATAATAATGATAATAATAATAATAATAATAATAACAATAATAACAGCAATAACAATAATAATAATAATAATAATAATAATAATAATAATAATAATAATAATAATAATAATAATCAAGATTATAATTTAAAGTATTCTACAAAAATATTATCGTAGGAACAAAAATAGAAAATCTCAAACTATAAAAATTGTTGGTATTTACTGTAACACGGTGAAGGTCATGTACATATTCTTCGAAATTCAGTTCATGAGTTACACAAGCTGGAGCAGGATACATTTCATTACAATACAATTTGGTGCTATGTTTCTCTGAAAACATATATTAATATACGGGTTTTTGGTATATATATTTGTTAAAGGAACTAAATTTTGCGTTTCCAAGTTATATAAGGAAAACGAGTTTTACAGAAAAGCCTTGATTTTATATTCATCAAAACTGATATAACTAGTTGTAGATACTAAATGTTTTCTCTTCTCTGTTACAAACGTAAATTATTCTTTGTTTGGAAAAAAAAAATATTTCAGAATTTTATTCAGTCAATAATGTACCACAACAACTTTGTTGTGCTGATTTTTTATGATATTTGAATGGACAATTAATTTGGAAGTGATTTAAAATGACAAGTATTATGAGAGGGAACATAATACAGGCAAGAACATTGATAGATTAGAACTCAGAAGTGCAATTATTGTTCGAGAACAGGTATAATAATTGGCGTTATAGCCGTTTTAATTTTAATGAAAAACATAGCAATTATAACGAATAAAAATGATAGCAGCTAGATACATTTTACATTATACTCCCACATACACACCCATATATACACATGCATATGTGCATATCTATCTCTATATATATATATATATATATATATATACATATATATATATACATATATAAATAAATATATATATATATATATATGTATGTATATATTTATATATATATATATATATATTGCATATATATATATATATATATATGTTTCTCTGAAAACATATATTAATATACGGGTTTTTG
>NC_090728.1:198075810-198083310 GCF_036898095.1 Palaemon carinicauda
AGAAAGTGTTTGTTAACCAAAATAATTCTAATTTCCAGGCTTACTCTAACTCTAAAGCAAATTCCAATTTTCAGGTCAAAAATCAACCAAACAGTAATCCTAGTGGTAATTTTGTAGATAGGAATTCTGCAAAAACTAATAATGCTCATCCTAGTCGTACTATAAAAAGTGGTGTGGGAAGTAGAACCTGTTACTGGTGTAATAAGACAGGACATATCCAAGCTAATTGTTTTGCTCGTCAGAGGTATTTACAGAGGCAGACTACTACTCCTATTGCTGTGGTGAATAATGTTAAGGCTTCTCAACAATCTGTAGAGAATGAAGAAAATGGTAACAAAGGTAATAAAGAGAATGATTCCCCCATGTGACTGTCATTTAATAAGTATATTTGGCCAGGTAAGCTGAGATTTGAGAAGGAAGTTATAAATATAAAATTTTTGAGGGATACAGGTGCTGCTCGATCTTTATTGTTAAGAAGTAGGTTACCTCTTAACGTGAAGATCGCTAACTATATTATTTTAAGTGGTTTTCCGGACACTGTTGTGTCGGCTCCTGTGGTTGAAGGAGAGATTGACATATTGGGTGTCGTAAAGAATATTAATCTGGCCATTGTTGATAAACTACCTATACCTGGGATAGATGGTATCCTAGGAAATGACTTGTGTAATGTGGAGGGACAAGAATTGTTTCCCATTTTAACTTTAAATAAATTACCCATTGCTGTAACTACTCGCTCCCAGAGGAAAGGGCGTAACCTCTTGATGGACGGAGAGGATTTACATTTAGACCCTGTTCAAGTAGATGTAGCAGTAGGAAGGCTCGAGTCAGTAGGAAATAGTGGTAGTAGTAAGGTAGTTAGAGCATGGAATAGGGCTGATTTTATAAAAGCTCAGCATGATGAATTTGATGTGGAAATAACTGAGGGGGATGATATTTCTAAGCCATGTTTTGTATCGGAGAGAGGATTATTGTGTAGATT
This sequence comes from Palaemon carinicauda, assembly GCF_036898095.1. NCBI lineage: Eukaryota > Metazoa > Arthropoda > Malacostraca > Decapoda > Palaemonidae > Palaemon > Palaemon carinicauda. The sequence goes on from NC_090728.1 coordinate 198,076,790, forward strand.
AAGCCGTTCTGCTCTTATGGAATCCTCAGAGTATCATAAGCAGATTTTGGTACCTAAACAATTCAGAGACGAATTGCTGCAGTTAGCTCATGAGGATCCTTTCTCGGGACACTTTGGGGTAACAAAAACTTTTAAGAGATTAACCAAGCTCTTTTTGGTGGCCTAATATGAAAAGGTGTATTAAGCAGTTCTTGCGAACTTGTGTAACGTGCCAGGTCATGGGTAAACCTAATCAGGTATTGCGAAAAGCTCCATTAAAACCCATCCCTGTAATTGGTGAACCATTTTCTGAGATTGTCATTGATGTTGTTGGTCCTTTACCTAGAACTCAATCGGGATATATGTACTTATTAACTGTGATGGATAGGGCTTCTCGGTTCCCAGAGGCTTTCCCTCTTAGGAAAGTAACGTCAAAAGCTGTCTGGGAAATGTTAGTAGAATATTTTTGTCGTTATGGGTTACCTTGTACCATTCAATCAGATTGTGGTACTAACTTTACTTCCAAGTACTTTAAGGACAGGTGTGCTGAACTGGCCATTCAGCACATCACCAGTGTCCCATACCATCCTGAAAGTCAAGGGGTTGTGGAAAGGTTCCACCAAACCTTAAAAAGTATAATTGGCAAGTACTGTTATGAAAGGGAGAGTAGTTGGGATAAGGAACTACCTTATGCGTTATTTGCAATAAGAACTCGCCCAAATGAATCGACTGGTGTTTCTCCTTTCAGATTGGTGTATGGTCATGAGGTTCGAGGTCTTTTAGAAGTGTTATTTGAAGTGTTGATTGGGGGACGAAAACAAATTCAAAATCTTAATATATTTCTATCTAATTTGAAAAAAAAATTGAGTGGTGCCTGGAAGTTTGCCAAAGGTAATCTGGAAGCTTCCCAGGCTAGTATGAAAGCATTCCATGATCGTAAGGCAGTTAGTCGTTCTTTCGAATCTGGAGATCTGGTTTTGGTTTTAGATATGGACCCTGATAGTTTTCTGAAACCCAGATTTAAAGGTCCATGGAAGGTAATAAGAAAGGTGTCTGACTTTAACTACGAATTAGATTCTCCAGGTTCTACTAGGAAGAGTAGAATTTTTCACATTAATAGGTTAAAGAAATATGAAGGTAGAAATCTAAGCTCATTAAATATTGTTTATGAAATGCCATGTCCTCTAACTACTGTATTTTATGATAACGTTGATGACCATGTACCTGTAGAGAATTTAAGAACTAAGGTTGAGATTTTTAATAAGGCAAATGTTTTGTTGGAACATCTGGATGAAGTCCAGAAGAAAGATTTGTTATGTTTGATAACAGCTTTTCCAGAAGTGTTTAGAGAGGCTCCAGGGCTTACTTCATGGCTTGAACATGATGTTGAGGTTGGTAATGCTCTTCCAGTAAAGCAGGCTCCTTACCGCCTGAACCCAGAAAAAGCCAAAGTAGTCGAGAAGGAGGTACAGTATATGCTGGACCACAATCTTATTCAACCCAGTTCAAGTCCTTGGAGTTCTCCTATTGTTCTGGTAAAGAAACCTGATGGCAATTATAGAATGTGTGTTGACTACCGTAGGGTTAATCAGGTAACAAAGAGTGACAGTTTCCCTCTTCCCCGGATTGACGATTTAATAGACCGAATAGGTAATGCCAAATTTGTAACGAAATTAGACTTATTGAAGGGTTATTGGCAGGTGCCATTGTCTCACAGGGCCCGTGAGATTTCGGCATTTGTCACCCCCAATGGGTTATATGAGTGTAAGGTGATGCCTTTTGGTTTAAAAAATGCAGTCTGTACGTTCCAGCGCCTTATGAATAGAGTGATATGTGGGCTGGAGGGTACCGAAATATATATTGACGACTTGGTGGTATATAGTCAGGACTGGAAAACCCATGTTGAAAGGTTAAGAAAACTCTTTCAGGTTTTACGAAAGGCTGGTTTAGTTGTAAACATCGATAAGTGTGAGTTTGGTAAGGCTGTAGTGACGTATCTGGGTCATGAGGTTGGTTTGGGGAAGGTTGCTCCTAAACATGCTAATATTGAGGTTATAGCCAACCTTCCTCAGCCGCGTAATGTCCGTGATGTCCGCAAAGTTCTTGGCATGTTAGGGTATTACAGGAGGTTCCTGAAGAATTTTGCTGACATTGCCCAGCCTTTAACTAATCTATTGAAAAAGAACACTAAGTTTTTGTGGAGTACAGAATGTGAAAAAGCATTTTCTAATTTGAAATCGGTGTTAGTCTCGGAACCATTCTTAGCTCTCCCAATTTTAATAAACCTTTTATTTTGGCGGTGGATGCCAGTGACGTGGGTGTTGGAGGAGTTCTGTTTCAGAGAGATGATGAGGGGGAAATGCACCCTGTATCTTATTTCAGTAAAAAGTTACTCCCGGCTGAAAGAAGGTATTCCACCATAGAGAAGGAAGCCTTGGCTCTGGTGAAGAGCGTAACCCATTTTTCTATTTACTTATCTAGTTCTCTCCAGGTTGAAGTGTTGACGGACCATAACCCGTTGGTATTTATAAATAAGATGAAGGGAGCGAATCAAAGAATTCTGCGATGGGCACTTCTCCTTCAGGAATATAACCTGGTCTTTCAGCATATAAAAGGAGTGGACAACAAGATCCCCGATGCACTTTCTAGGATGTGAAGTGTGGGCTGCTGTGCCGTTCCTGATTTTTTTTAAATTTTCTTTTCAGATGATGTATAGGCTATTAATGTATTCTAAGGTTGTTGTTTTTTTTTGTGCAATCCCGGAGTTCCCTGTCTTTTTTTTTTTTTTGGTGGGGGTGTCCAGTTAGGTTAAGTAGTCTTAGTGTAAGTGTTTTGGTTGGTCATGTTTACTTTCTTATTTTCGTATTAAGGTTAAAAAAAGAAAAAAAAAAAAAGTATTTTTCCTGTTCAGTCAAATTAATTTTTTTTTTTTTTGTTGAAGGAGGAAGGTGTCAGGCAGTAACGTAATTTTAAAGTAAAATTTTGTTGTTTTGCCTTTTTGCACTGATGGCTTTCATTTTTATTTTGTTTACAATTTTGTAAAGCTAAATTAAGTATTTTGCTGTTGGTTTTACCTTAGTACATATATTTTGGTTAAATGTAGTGTTTAATTTGCTTTGGTTTAAATGTAATGTTTAATTTGCTTTGGTTGAAAAAGCTTAAGTTTTGTGGCGCCATCTATAGAGTGCATTTTGAAGTGCGGCCTTCCTCAGTATTTTTACTTCCTTAGCAAATTTTTAACTCTTTTATTTTTCTTTGTGGTGACTGGGAGTGTTGTAAGGAGAGGTGACTTGTGACTCTCCTAAAGTATTCTCGAGAGTCGAGTTCAAGGCCGTTGAAGACTCTGGAGCTGCTGATCTGCTTTTGTGGATTATATATACAATTTGTCATATAGCTGCTTCTTAATGTGGAAGGCAGTTTACCTGTGAAGCTACGTGCGAGAACAAGACTTGCAACTGTGATTCAAGTGTTCTACTGCTTAACCTGGACATTGGCAGTTTTGTGTAGAGCAGGGCTCGAGAGCCTTTTTCATCTTGGATGGATATATCTACTGTATCAGCACCAGAGTGGTCTTGTTGGAGCAAGTAGGGAGGCTTCTCTCAGGTAAGAGGAACATCCCCTGTATTTTGTCGAGCCATAGACTGAAAGTGTATATCCACCAACGGTTGTGAAGGGCTGTTCTGCTGATGAGAGTGACGACTTGTGACCATATTTTTGAGCAGCAGATGGACTCGTCTATATCAGTACCGGTCTGTGTCATAGGACCAATATATTTGTGCCTTTAACTATTGTCAAAGCTGATGAAGGTTTAATGAGTGTTGTAAGATTATGTACTTTAATATTAAGGTTTAGATTGTGATATAGGTAGGATTATTGTTTCTTTTTGTATGTTCTTCCACTTCTTTCCTTTCTGTTTAGTAATAGGTTAGCGTGGTGGGTAAAGGCTTTTGGATACCTTTACATTAAAGATTTGATTTCCTCACTATGAGTAGGGTTTAGTTTTAGCATTAGGTGACTCATTGAGTTTATCGATGGCATTTTGGACTTAATCAATTTATTACTTTTTGTGGGCCATCAGTGTTAGTACCTTTATTGTTGTAATAAATATTGTGAAATTTTTGCCCTTGTGTCTTTCTGGTTTTCCTCGTTCCTACTGATTTGAGTTTTTGTCACTGGATTGGTGAATAAGTTAAAAGAACCCGTTATGGCTTCCTTCTAGAGGGAGTTCGTAACAATATATATATATATATATATATATATATATATATATATATATATATATATATATATATATATATATATATGCCTTTTTTTGTGGGCGTATCCTAAATCTTTCAATAATATATTTAATATATTACATATATCGGAAACGCTCTAATTGAAGCAATACTTATCAATATTGTTCAATAATGGGGCTTAAGTAAACGTATTTTTTCTAAAAAATAAAATAGTATTCCGAAATACTTTGAAAAATAGGAAGGTGATGATCTTTTTTTAATTGCCAAACCGAAAAATAATTGAAGTGACATTCGATGTTCAATAAAATATTCAGAAAAAGAAAAATATTATAAAGGAAAACTGAGTAAGCTATTATATTATCATTTTGCACTTTTCATTAATCTATGTATACTTTTTTTATATACACCATTATAGCAACATCTACATTACCTGAGAGCTAGCACATAGTTTTTAATGGAAAGGGTGGTGTTTTTTTTTTTTTTTCATATTTCATATGTCTTCGCATGAATTTTTTGGCCTAGTATATACGCTTGATCGTAAAGATGACAGTTATTTGAATTACTTTTTTTTTTTTACTAGGTGTTCACGTAAATTTTAGAGAAAATTGAGTCTTCATGTTATATTAAGAAAAAAAATTAAAACAAGCTTTTATCCACGTTTTGAATTATATTTGTCGACGACTTATATTAGTTTTAAATATTTCGTGATATTATGTAATAGCGCCAAACATTTCCTGAGTTGAAATAGTACATGCTGCTTTTCATACGAATAATATTATTGTGTAGTCATTTTAATAACAACAATGCTGAGATTGTCATTTATAGATAAATTTATATAGACAGCGATGTCTCTGAGTCATTACAATTTCATGTTCTAAATATGTGATGAGGATGAAAAAGATGACATTAGAAAACTGCTAAATGAAATATTAATGCATCCATATACCAAGGAAACCGATATTACCCTAGGCGTACCCCCAGACATTAGGTCTTTAATTATTAGATGTACATCATATAAGAAATAATTAACTTTAAATTGAAGGAAAGCTCCAGAAGGTGATATAGAAAAATATAATTCACACAATTCTTTATAGAGAGAAGCTAAGGATGTTAGATATCCGTGTTGAAATAACAAGTCCTTTCTTAATGTCGTTCACTAATACAGCACACATTGCTACTTTTTTTCATTTATTTATATTTTTCAATTTTAAAATCCAATAATGCAAGATCTTCATTTGCTACAAGATGCCTGTATGTCATTATTTGGTTTCAGGAAAATTTCAAATACACATGTGATACTTTTCCCATTCGATTCTACCCGTTGTTCTTTTAGCATTCCGTCTGCTTTATTTTTCAGTGCTGTGAATTAATCATTTGTAATCCTCAACTTCTTTTTCTGCTGCTGATGCATTTTTTATAATCGTTCGTGGATGTGGCAAACATGTAAGGAAATTTTGTCTTACAAAACGGCCTGTATTGGGAGGATGCAAGTAAACGGTAAATATTCCAATGTTTTTGGTTTGTGACTGGCCATTATACTTCACAACTTATTTTGGTGAAAGACCCCCGACTGTTGCATTATTTTCCAAATGACTATCTATTTACATTTTATTTCCTCTTAATCTAAGAAATAGTTTTGCATACATTACTGTTTTTTACAAGAAAACGATTATAGTCTTACAGCAATTTATTTTAATAAGATAGCTTATTTTCAACATTAGTGAATTTACGTTTTAAAGTCAATCTTAGTTCCAGGGTTCCATTCAGACGTTCAGAGTTCTGTTTTTGATTTGGAGGTGGTCAGGAAAATCCTCAAATATTGTTGGTAGACCTCCACGTGTAATCAGTCTTGCTATTATGCTGTATTGAGAACAAATGAGAGAATATTCTGAAGTAGGAAACATAGAATACCACTACCACATGTCATTCCTAACTTATTTTTTTATCTCTGCAAACTACCATAAAAATAGAAACAGGGAATCTTTTATTTCCAGTACTATATTTATCGATATATGCTGTAAATGCAGCAGCTCAACATTTTTGGAAATACCGTTATGACAAATTGACCATTCCATTTTAATATAATTTTCTGATGAAAGGTTATAGATGGATTTGAAATTTTATCAGATCTTTGCATACATCCATGAACATTAAACGAGATAAGAAACGCTTGCTTGTGTGCGTTGGTGTGTGCGTTAACATAGCCCCAAATTATGTGAGATACGGGCTCTTGCGTTGGCAGATCATGGTATTTTTCTATAATGATTTCTGAAATGATAATCCTGAATGAGGAAGAAGAAAAAT
>NC_090728.1:198093310-198108310 GCF_036898095.1 Palaemon carinicauda
TCAGAGAGCTGTGAAAAGAATAATGATGGGAATGACATTATGAAAAAGAGCAACATGGATACGAGAGCAAATTAAAGTACAGGATATTCTAAACACATGTAAGGAAAATCATGGTCGTGGGCAGGATACATAATGACAGAATGGGATACGTAGAGATTGCAAAAGAAGCAGTGGAAGGAAGAAAGGACGATGGATTGAAAAAGTAAGAAATTTTGGGGGGTTGAACTGCCATTGAATGATCAAAAAGAGGACGTAAGTGGAAGGACATGTCTGAGGCCTTTCTTCAACAGTGACTAGCAACGGATGATGATGATGATGATGATATATACAGTATATATATATATATATATATATATATATATATATATATATATATATATATATATATATATATATATATATATATATATATATATATGTATATATATATATATATATATATATATATATATATATATATATATATATATATATATATATATATATATATATATATATATATATATATATATATATATATATATATATATATATATATATATATATATATATATATAGATATGGATATATTCATTTTGATTTATATATATTTAATCCTACATGTAAAAACAGAACGTTGTAGCATCCAATACTCATCTATATGGACATTGGCCCTTTTTCGATGAACACGTTTACTTACGTTTAATTTTTACTTAGCTTTCATAACATTTACAGTGCATAACATACATATTATCCAATTACTTTTGCCACTTGGAAAATAATTATCATTTCCATGTTTCTAAGCTCCACAAGAAAAGGGTTTGGATAGAAATATATACACTGATGAAACACGAATACAATAATCAATAACTTCGTTACGTAGTTTATTTCAACTATACTGAAGTGTTAGTACAATTGAGTAACTTTTGATATTCTAATTCTGGAATACTGAATTCGATTATAATACATTCTTCGTAATGAAACCATCGAGAAAATAAGAGATTCTTTCATTGCACACACTCAAACGTCAACCAACTTCCATATCCGCTTATATAACTCCTGGGGTTAAAGTCAACAGAAGACGTAGTTTTGGCGCAATGATAGGAAGAAAATCACGAAAAATATTGAATATAACATAGATAATGTACATATTTACATATACCAAGGCACTTCCCCCAATTTTGGGGGGTAGCCGACATCAACAAATGAAACAAAACAAAAAGGGAACCTCTACTCTCTACGTTCCTCCCAGCCTGACAAGGGACTCAACCGAGTTCAACTGGTACTGCTAGGATGCCACAGCCCACCCTCCCCCGTTATCCACCACAGATGAAGCTTCATAATGCTGAATCCCCTACTGCTGCTACCTCCGCGGTCATCTAAGGCACCGGAGGAAGCAGCAGGGCCTACCGGAACTGCGTCACAATCGCTCGCCATTCATTCCTATTTCTAGCACGCTCTCTTGCCTCTCTCACATCTATCCTCCTGTCACCCAGAGCTTTCTTCACTCCATCCATCCACCCATACCACCTTGGCCTTCCTCTTGTACTTCTCCCATCAACTCTTGCATTTATCACCTTCTTTAGCAGACAGCCATTTTCCATGCTCTCAACATGGCCAAACCACCTCAACACATTCATATCCACTCTAGCTGCTAACTCATTTCTTACACCCGTTCTCACCCTCACCACTTCGTTCCTAACCCTATCTACTCGAGATACACCAGCCATACTCCTTAGACACTTCATCTCAAGCACATTCAATTTCTGTCTCTTCATCACTTTCATTTCCCACAACTCCGATCCATACATCAAAGTTGGTACAATCACTTTCTCATATAGAACTCTTTTTACATTCATGCCCAACCCTCTATTTTTTACTACTCCATTAACTGCCCCCAACACTTTGCAACCTTCATTCACTCTCTGAGGTACATCTGCATCCACTCCACCATTATCTGCAGCAACAGAACCCAAGTACTTAAACTGATCCACCTCCTCAAGTAACTCTCCATTCAACATGATATTCAGCCTTGCACCACCTTCCCTTCTCGTACATCTCATAACCTTACTCTTACCCACATTAACTCTCAACTTCCTTCTCTCACACACCCTTCCAAATTCTGTCACTAGTCGGTCAAGCTTCTCTTCTGTGTCTGCAACCAGTACAGTATCATCCACAAACAACAACTGATTTACCTCCCATTCATGGTCATTCTCGTCTACCAGTTTTAATCCTCGTCCAAGCACTCGAGCATTCACCTCTCTCACCACTCCATCAACATACAAGTTAAACAATCACGGCGACATCACACATCCCTGTCTCAGCCCCAATCTCACCGGCAACCAATCACTCACTTCATTTCCTATTCTAACACATGCTTTACTACCTTTGTGGAAACTTTTCACTGCTTGCAACAGCCTTCCACCAACTCCATATAACCTCATCACTTTCCACATTGCTTCCCTATCAACTCTATCATATGCTTTCTCCAGATCCATAAACTCAACATACTCCTCCTTACCTTTTGCTAAATATATCTGGCATATCTGCATAACTGTAAAAATCTGATTCATAAAACCGTTAAAACTTCTAAAACCACCCTGTACTTTTAAGATTGCATTCTCTGTTTTATCCTTAACCCTATTAATCATTACTCTACCATACTCTTTTCCAACTATTCTCAACAAACTAATACCTCTTGAAATACAACACTCATGCACATTTCCCTTACCCTTATATAGTGGTACAATACATGCACAAACCAATCTACTGGTACCATTGACAACACAAAACACATATTAAACAATCTCACCAACCATTCAAGTACAGTCATACCCCCTTCCTTCAACATCTCAGCTCTCACACCATCCATACCAAATGCTTTTCCTACTCTCGTTTCATCTAGTGCTCTCCTCACTTCCTCTATTGTAATCTCTCTCTCTTTCTCATTCTCATCTCCCATCACCGGCACCTCAACACCTGCAACAGCAATTATATATGCCTCCCTATTATCCTCTACATTCAGTAAACTTTCAAAATATTCCACCCACCTTTTCCTTGCCTCCTCTCCTTTTAACAACCTTCCAATTCCATCTTTCACTGTCTCTTAAATTCTTGAGCCAGCCTTCCTTACTCTCTTCACTTCTTTCTAAAACTTCTTCTTATTCTCTTTATATGACTGACCTAATCCCTGACCCCACCTCAGATCAGCTGCCCTCTTTGCCTCACGTACCTTGCACTTTACTTCCACCTTTTTCTCTCTATATTTTTCATACTTCTCTATACTATTACTCTGCAGCCATTCTTCAAAAGCCCTCTTTTTCTCTTCCACTTTTACCTTCACTCCTTCATTCCACCATTCACTGCCCTTCCGCATGCTGCCTCTAATAACCTTCTTGCCACACACATCACTTGCAATCCCCAAAAAATTTTCTTTTACTAACTTCCCCTCCTCCTCTAAATTACCAGTTTCTCTGACTCTCACTTCGTCATATTAATTTTCAACCTTTCCTGATATTTACTTTTTACCTCCGGTTTTATTAGCTCTTCAACCCTCACTAGCTCCCTTTTACATCCATCTATTCTATTACCCCACTCTTTTGCTACAACTAATTTTCCTTCCTCCAAAAAATGATGAGACATACCGTTAGACATACCCCTAAACACGTGCACGTCTTTCAATCTTCCAAACATTCTTTTAGTTATCAACACATAATCCATTAATGCCATTTCTACTACTCTTCCATTTGCCACTCTTACCCATGTACACTTGTTTTTATCTTTCTTTATGAAAAAGCCAGCACTTATTACCATCTCTTGTTCAACACACATATCTACCAGTCTCTCACCACTCTCATTTTCACCTGGTACACCATACTTCCCAATTACACCTTTTACCTCTCCAGCGCCCACTCTAGCATTTAAGTCACAGATAATGTAATTTGATATATCCCATTTTCCAAGACACTATAATATGATTTTCTAAATTTCCAATGAAATATTCATATAACACCTTAGCTCCTACCTAAAGTACCTTTTCTGTGATTTAAAGTAGCTATAACACCTATTATGCGACCAATTATGATCTATAGTACCTCCTCTATGACTTGTGTTGACTATTTCAATATATCTCTTATAGTATGAGTCTCTCTCTCTCTCTCTCTCTCTCTCTCTCTCTCTCTCTCTCTCTCTCTCTCTCTCTCTCTCTCTCTCTCTACTTATATCATCATCATTGTCAGCTTTCTTGAGCTGAAAAGTCTCAGCACTTATGATGATGAGCAATGATGGATTCAAGGAAAATTGGATATTTGAAAACTGTAAACATCCATCTTTAGCAATTTGGCTTCAATTAATGGAAAAGCTAGAATGGTCCGTTTGTTTTAGTCTTTTTTCTAATCTACTATATAATCAACTTTGATTTTTCTATACCAATGGTTTTATTGTGTTCATTGCTACTGAAAATTCAGTATATCAAAACCCTGATTTGCCATAGTCTGTAAAAGTATTTATTCACATCAAAACTTACTAAAGAAAAAATCGATTCCTGTAGAAAAAAAAAAATCCAAATTGATACTATGAATTTTAAATTCTATGACACATCCTAACTGTTTCCGTATATAAACATTTCCATAAGGCATCAACAATTTTTTACTCATTCCTTATTCCATATGGTATGATTGTGTAGTAATAAGCTTCTAAATGTCATTCTCAAATTTGGAAATTGAACTCTAATCAATACACATGTTACTTCATTTACTTCTAATACAATATATGTAAATTGCCGAGTCGCTTCTTTAAATCGATTTACATCGAAACAGAAATAGAAAAAAAAAAAGATGATTGCGTTTGCACATGTTCTGGTAATTTTCAATCAAACTTTCCAAATAGTTCTGTAACTAAATATACCTATCCTGTATCAAGACTAGCTGTCTTTATTACTGCCATATTAAGAAAATTTAACATTTGATAATCACCTTTTCAATGTTTTTTTTTTTTTACATATTTTTAATGAAAATATTATTGAAGTTAACTTTTGATTCCTAGGTAGTTAAATAACTTACTCTAATAATGCGTAGGCTAGCAAACAACATTACATGTCATTATTTACAATGTAACCTGTACTGGTATATTTTCCTTCCTAATTATTATTATTATTATTATTATTATTATTATTATTATTATTATTATTAAGCTACAAGCGTAGTTTGAAAAGCTTGATGCTATAAACCCCAGGGCTCCAACAGGGAAAGTATCCCAGTGAGAAGAGGAAGCAAGTAAACAAATAAACTATATAGGATATATGAAGTAACGAATAACAGTATAAAATATCTTAAGATCAATAACAACGTTGAAATATCAACAATCGCAGCTTGAGAGCGTTAATTAATGTTTCTATTTTTGTCATATCTATTTGGAATTTTAAGCTGAATAAATTTTCTGAAGCACTTTCTAGCACTCGTATATCTTTGAGTTCTGGAAATCCTTGACGTCATAGATGAACAGTTATTCGGAAAGAGCCTTTGAGAGGATTCTGTGTAACTGGAGTCAAGTTGATTTCAATAGATCACATTATTTTCTTCTGTTGAAACATCTATGCGTTTTAGCAAAGTGGCTTCATTTAATGGAAAAGCTGGAGTGATACTTTTGTTATAGCCCTTTATTTAATTAACTGTACCATCAACCTCGATTTTCTTATATCGAAGCTTTTAATGTGTTCATTGCCAGTGGAAATTCAGTAAATCAAAACCCTGATTTGCCATAGTCTGTAAAAAAAACTTATTCGCTGCAAGATATATCAAAGAAAAAATCGATTCCTATAGAAAATAAAACTCCAAATTGTTACCATGAAATCTAAATGCGATGATATAATCCTAATTGTTTCATTATTGAAACATTTCCATAAATCATAAACAACTTCAAGAGGTAAGAACTGTCCCAGTTGATCTTTTTCTTCTTTATTCCTATTTTCTACTAATTCTTCATTCCATATGGTATCATCGTTTACCATTAAGCCTTTAAATAGCATTCCGAAATTAGGAAACCATTTTTTTCAACTATATGAACTCTATCCCAGCGCCACCCCCCCCCCCCCCCAAAGAAAAAAAAAGAAAGAAAAAAAAAGTTAAATGATGAACGTAACGCTGAACTCATAGGCTTTTAGCCAAGATGTTTCTCTTGTTAAGAGTTTAGCGAGTTACAAACCGACGGTGAGAGGCTGGACTGGAAATAAAGTCCGAGAATAAAAAGAGGAAAGATCGTTTGAGGAGAGGAAATCGACTTACAACACATTTAAGGAGAACCCTTCGACACAGTAACGAGATATTAAGCTGCAATCGAGCTTAAGCAAGATGGCTGTATCGACTAAATTTTGCAGTAGGGAAGGTATATTGAATACACACACACACACAAGCAAACACACGCACACACACAAACACACACACACACACACACACACACATATATATATATATATATATATATATATATATATATATATATATATATATATATATATATATATATATATATATATATATATATATATATTTTACACACACACACACACACACACACACATATATATATATATATATATATATATATATATATATATATATATATATATATATTTATATATATATATATATATATATATATATATATATATATATATATATATATATATGTGTGTGTGTGTGTGTGTGTAAGTATGGAGACAGGAGCAATTACTCAAGCATAAACATATTGGAGTAGGGAGACGCGTTCTGTTCTTTCATCCATTTATTAGCGCAGACGTTTCGTATCAGCTTGATACATTTTCCAGGCTGAAACGATTACAAATCAATTGCGTATAAGTAAAAAGATACACACAACGTTTTAAAACACCAAAATTAAAAAGCTTTTTAATAAATTAAGAATAAAAACCGAGTAAAAACAAAAACACAGAATATCAGTGAAAGGGCTAGGAGCGAGTATAGAGAAACAAATTAATTCAATAATAATAATAATAATAATAATGATGATAATAATAATAATAATAATAATAGAAAAATATATAATAATAATAATGATAATAATAATAATAATAATAATAATAATAATAATAATAATAATAGAACGAACAAGACACCTACCCACAGCGGTAGCGTAAGGAGAACTGACACAATAAATTGTTATGGAAGGGAGTGTAAACAAAACAACAGGTAATTAGGCAATAAACAATTGGGTGGAAGACGACTGGTGGTTAAGAGAAGGTACAGTTTGCTTAACCATTATTGATTCAAGGGTGGTTAGTTCGTCTATATGTCGGGTTCTTCCTACTATATTAAAATGACTGGTATCTATGTGCGTTTTGCAACTTTTACTGTGATTTTTTATGTTAGATTGTTCTGGATTTCATAGTCGACAACCCGTTCTATAGCTAATTCCCTGATGACTCACAACAAATACACATTAATAAACTCGGCCTCCTTTAAAGATGACATTATCACGCAGGACTCAGATCTGTACATGGCAAGCTTTGACGAGGAATCTCTGTTTACAAATGTTCCTGTTGTCGAGACTATCAACATCATTTTAGACAGACTATTTCCCACTGACGATTGCTTGTTCAACAATTTTAAATAGAACTCAATTCAAGTTGCTTTTAGAATTAGCCGTGCTGGATACGCCCTTTGTTTTTAATAATACGGTTTTTAAGCAGACTGAGGGGAATTCCCATGGGAAGCCCTCTGGGTCCTACTTTTGCCAACATATCAGCGAACTTTAGATGTATGCCCCCCTAATTTCCGCCCACTCTTTTATAGACGCTACATATATGACACTTTCGCCTTGTTCAGATGTAATTACCATGCTGATACCTTTCTTGAGTATTTAAACAACCAACACCATAACATTAGATATACGGTTGAAACAGAGACACAGAATACACTTCCGTTCCTTGATGTGACGATATCCAAGGACGAGTCTGGCTTTCATACTGGTATTTATAGAAAGAGCCCCTTTACTGGCCTGGGGACCAATTTTTATAGCTCATGTTTTTTTAACTTTAAACTGAATTTCGTGTCAACTCTCCTCCATAGAGCCATTAATCTGACATAAAGCTGGTCTACCTTTCATACTGAAGTGACTTTCCTTGCTGATTACTTGAAGGATAATTATTTCCCTCCAGCAATTTTTCATAGATCCCTTAATAAGCTACTTAATCTGAAATTCAATCCAACCCCAATAGTCCACAATGTCCCCAAGCTCCGTATGTTTGCTAGATTTCCCTCTCTCCATAATAATAAATTTAGGAAAAAATGCATTAACCTATTCAATGAGCAATTGTCTGCCCTTAATTTGAAACTATTTCCCATAAACCCCCGAACTATCGGCTCACTCTTTCAAGTCAAGGATAAGATCAGCCCTCTGTTTGCCTCCGGTGTCGTTTATATGTATAATTGTATCAAATGTGATCTTGGCACTTACATCGGTTGCACCAGGAGGCTGCTAAAAGTCCGAATTTCCTCTCATCTGGGAATTAGCTATAGAACGGGTTGTCGACTATCAAATCCAGAACAATCTAACATAAGAAATCACAGTAAAAGTTGGAAAACAAACATAGATACCAGTTATTTTAATATAGTAGGAAGAACCCGACATATAGGCGAACTAACCAGCCTTGAATCAATAATGATTAAGCAAACTGTACCTTCTCTTAACCACCAGTCGTCCTCCACCCAGTTGTTTATTGCCTAATTACCTGTTGTTTTGTTTACACTCCCTTCCATAACAATTTTTCGTGTCAGTTCTCCTTAGGAGCCAAATCTCTCTCAGCTAACTCAGCCCACCATCCGTCGTAACATTGAAAAAAAGATCAAACTTTAGTCGAGAACTTTCCTGGAACCTCCAGCCAGGTGGAAACACGATGTAATCATTAGCGTGTCTGTCATCCAGCATACCTTTTAACAAAATTACATAAGATTTTGTAACAAAATTACGTGAAAGCAAAATTTAATTCTTCAAAATAACGTAAATTTACATATTCAGAACTTAATAAAAAACAATCAAGAGAATAATGACAGCCTTATTTACATACATTACTTAATCCAACATCGATGAAATCACCTTAGGAGTTGGCTATACATCTTTTAAATACAAAAATAATATATGTGAATAAAATATTTTATTCATGTGAAGATCAACTTCGTATGATAGTTCCCCCAAAAGATTATTTATTCCAGGCCTGAATCCACCGATTCAGCCCGAGATAAATAATCTGCAACCACGTTGTCTTTACCTGATATATGCTTTATATTAATACAATATGGTTGCAAACATAACGACCATCTAGTTAGCCTTTGATTGTTATTCTTCATACTATTAACAAAAGCTATAGGCTTTTGATCTGAATAAACTGTAATTTCTTCATTCTGTGGTCTATTTACATAAACTTGAAATTTTTTTATCGCGGTGATTACGGTTAGTATTTCGTTTTCAACTGTTGAGTAGGTTCGTTGATACTTCTTCAGCTCGGACGACATAAAACAGACGGGGTGAAGAATTCCTTCTTTGCCTTCTTGCAATAGAATAGCTCCAATCCCATTGTCCGACGTATCCACTCGGATAAGTAGTTTCTTGTTGAAATCCGGTGCTAGCAGTATCAGTTTCAAAGTTAATATGGCCCTTCTTTTTTTTTTCTTTCTTCCTTGTATTTCTAGAACTTAGGTCAAATCACTGATCTTTTCCAAAATCTAGAATGGTCCTTGGAACTTGTTTACGATTGGGAATCTCTTTATCGGTAAGTAACCCAACACTTGTTGTCCTACCGCAAACTGTCTGTTCTTACTTTTCATACCAAACCTTTTCCTCGTCTTTCCATGGCTCGTTTTTATGTTTTTTAGGGATATTTCCTTATTTCGCCGATCCTTTTCTTCAGATTCTTTACATATTCTCCATCTGTTTCCTCTGGATCTTTCCATTTTCCGGCCAGCATTTTAATCGGTCCTCTTACTTCTCATCCGAACACCATTTCATTCGGGCTACATCCCATGCTTTCTTGATAAGCATTGCGTACCTCTAATAACATTAACGGCAGTCCGATGTCCCTCTCATTCCCGGTTTCGTTGCAGTACTTGGTTACCATCCTCTTTAGGGGTTTCGTGTAATCTCTCTAATGCACCTTGGTTCTCCGGGTGATAGGCAGTAGACAGTAGCAGTCTCATATCCAATAGTTTCAACATGTCCTGAAACAATTTTGATGTGAATTTTTTCCTTATTCACTCTGAATTATTTCTGGAATACCAAACTTGGTAAAAAGTATAGTAACTTCTCGGTGATTACTTTGCCACTGATGTTCTTGACCGGTATGGCCTCTGGGTATATCGTCACTGGACACTTCAAAGTTAACATATGTTTGTAGCCTTTCTTCTTTCACAGTAAGGGCCCCACAATGTTGATCATTACCTTACTGAAAGGTTCGTCTCGTACTTCAATAAGGTGTAAGGGAGCTTTCTGAATGTACTCGTTAGGCTTTCCAGCCATCTGGTAAATGTGACATGCATGCCAGGCCAGAAAATGTGTTTCATAATCTTCTCCGTCGTCTATCTTATTCCCATATGTCCCGTCTCATCCGCTACACCGATCACCTCTTTTCTTTGCGGTATATGCCTCGTTCGGCATTCCTAGTGATATCGGTGGGTCTATGCTTCCTTATAAGCAATTCATCCTTGAGGTAATAACAGGTGGGAGACTGCTAAACTTCAGTCTTATCCACCACACGGTACATTAATGCTGTTAAGGTCACATCTTTCTATTGCAATCCTATCAGCCTTTTTCGACTCACTTGTCTACTTCTAATATTGAGTTTTCTTTTTCTTCGAAATACATTGCTTCCTTGTCCTCTGTTCATTCGACTGTCGTTCCTCCCCTCTCAGGCTCTCTTGAGAGCTTTCCTCATGTGTAATATCATGGGAAAACTCTGCTTCTGTAAACAAATATTCCAAATTATCCTTAACCAGTTTGGCGACTGCTTTTGGTTGGTTCGATCAATATTTCTTACTAACATGGCCTTTTTAGCCACACTTATAATAGACAATATTAATCTTCTGCACGTCTTCCACAACACCCGAAGGAGGACGATTCGACGTTTGTTGCTATGGTACTATCGCATTCTGCTTTGGAACAGTACTAATGGTACTTCCACTGTAACTATTGAACTTGTTCCCATAGTTATTACTGAGCTGGTTTCCATGGGTCAGTGAATACTCGACACTTGGTCGGAACGATGGTTGAAACTTCATACCAGAGGAGTGTTTATTACTGATAATATTATAGGCTTCACTCAGCAAAGCAGTTATATGAAGTTTCCTTACCTCTCTCTCTCCCAAGTACGTTCAAATGTGTTCAGGAATTCCTCGTAAATATTGTTCCAGCACTATCACTTCCTCTAAATAAGCCATCTCTCTTACTTTGGCAGCCTCTATCCATCTCTTCAAACATTCTGGAAAGTAATTTTCTCGTCCTTTCGTGAACATCGGAATCTTTCATTATAATAATCAGGGGTCATCTGATTCACTTGTAGTATGCTCCTCTAAACTTCTTGATACTTCTTCTTTTGGTCCAAAGACAAGGCAAGATATGTACTGTATTCTTCTCCAATAAGGACACTCTACAATAATACAGACCATTTATCTTCTGACCATGCCACTGTCGACGCAACAGTTTTAAAATGATCGAAGAACTCGTCGGTCACTTCCTCTGTGAATTTTGGAATTAACTTCTGTGCATTCGTTACATTAAACACGGGATCATGCAAAGCTGGGGTCACTCCTGTCTGAGTTGCCGACCTTGGACGAGCATTCAACAGTTCCTATTCTCTGGCAGGTCGTTCAATTTCTCTTGCCCTCTCTCTTTTTATTTCCATTCTCGCTCTATTTCGTCCCGTTCTCTCTTGTTTTCTTCCATTTCCCTTGCATGTCTTGCAATTTTTCTGGCTCTTTCTTCCTGTTCTGCCATCATTTTCAACTCGATCAAATTTTCTTCTGCTGCAATCCGTCTAATCTCAGCCTTTACATTCCTTTCTGGTTTCATTCCTTCAGTTCCTAGGTCAACTGATACTTGCTTAGCTACACATTCTGCTACAGCCTTCACAAAAATTTCACGAACTGCTACAATATCATCTTCTGACAACTTTCCTGAGTTTATCAATTCTTCTAAAGCTACACACTTGATTTGAGCTTAATCATCCTACTCATTACATGGCCCCACAGGCCATCAAAATAGCGAGCCAGTGACCTTTAGTTACATGAGCTTCTGAAAATTCCTGAACACCTGGGTTTTCCCAAAACTCCTGAACATTCAATTGTGCCATCTAATACTTTACAAAATTTATACCTCTCCCAAAAATATATCCTAAGAACACACAGATTCCTATTAACACTAAACCGGTTAAACCTTTAACCAGAACATGGCCCTGTTATCTGATAAGGTAAACAAAATAAATAGGAATGCAATATCCTGATTCATCCCTTTAAAAGATGAAATTGTTTTTAATATCCTGAGACACTTCTAATTCATTATTGCTAGAATAGCATTTTTACTATATAGTTAATAACGCCGGGAGTAACTAACACTGAGTTAGTTACTCACAATAGGCATCTCGACTTCTTCCCAATTAGGTCTACACTACCATTACCTGTTATCAGTTGGATAATGATTTGAAATTTAAAGATCGTTTATATGAATTGTAATTTTGCAGGTGCCAACACAAAATTTGATAGCCAAAGCAACTGTTAAGTTGTCAGTTCGACATGATTTTTTTTTAGCATTTCAAGTCGATACATCTGACACTTGAATGAATTTTTTTTTTATGAACATGTCATCTTTTTTTTTTTTTGGTGGGGGCATCATTCTGTTACAAACGTGTCTGTTTTTTTCAATTGGCAAAGCTACAAAGATTTGCCACGTTTCCAATTCCACCAATCAGTTCTTAACCGAACATCGCTTAATATTTCGGGAGATATTACAACAGTGCTAACAAAAGCTACGTCAACTAGATTATCAGCTATTTAGCAGAGACATTTGTCGGGTAAATAGCACCTTCAATGACGGAAACGTTGTTCGTCGTGTAAATTTGACATTGGCGTTTATCTAACTGGAGACTCAATCAAATGGGGAACTTTTTCTGCGCAGCCGAGGTTTTTTTCTGAATCGATGAAACCTTATAAAGCGAGAAACCGATGGAATTAAAAGAATTCTTTATAATAAAAAAAATAGAAGAGAGGAAAAGATACAAGCGTATCCAAAGTAGTTTCACGTTTGTTTGCAAGTTCAGGGGTCGTTCCATCTAATGGTACCAAGTTTGAAAGCTCCCAAAAATAAATATTGGGAGAATATGCCATTTGACGTTGCCCCCCCAAAAAAAATCAAGCCCTGAAAAAATTGGAGAGTAAAAAATCTCAAAAAGTTTGTACTACCCAAAAAACCTGAGCTGAAATGTTCAAGTAAATCTTAGCACTATAAAATAGTACAGGACACAAATACTCACGGATATTACACACATTGGATGTTATGAGAGAGAGAGAGAGAGAGAGAGAGAGAGAGAGAGAGAGAGAGAGAGAGAGAGAGAGAGAGAGCGGTGAATATATAAAATACTGGAAACCTCTACACACCTACGGTATATGCGTGTATGGCGTTAAAGAGAACTACTCACGCAATGGGAAATAAAAGAAAAAGCGAGTGTTAGCCGATATGAGGCTCATGAATATGCGGGAATTTGAAAAGGAAAGAGTCATTGCAACATCGCATGTCCCATAAAGGCGTAATGAGAGAGAGGTGGACTGGCAATAAAGGACGAGAAAAGAGAGAAACACAGCAATAAACTGACACTATTCAGACTCCAGCCTAAATGGATCCACTTACCAAGTCTGATAGCAGTTTCCCAGAGATAAGCTCGAGAGAAGACGTTGCCATTTTTCTAAAGGGGATTTCATTATGCAAGTGAGGGATTGAAGGCAAATAGCTCACAGTGCTTCTCCCGCAAGAAGAATGAATAAGGGCTTGAGTATAGCGTGCTTTTAGGACCTTTGGCAAACGAATTAGAATTTGAATGATCAGGGAAGGAAATGCCAGCAAAATAATCGGGGGAAAAATGGTAATGGAAGTAGGGTTGATTCTTTTGAAAGTTACGAATGTTTTGAATATTTAAATGAGAAAATTAAACATAACGAGGAATGAATTATTAATATCATTGAATAGTAATGACTACATAAATATGCTCCATATTTATATATATATATATATATATATATATATATATATATATATATATATATATATATATATATATATATATATATATATATATATATACTGTATATTACACCGGATATAACCTGCAATCGGATAAAGGCAAGTACAAGAGAAAAACTGTTAACATTATGAATAAATTTCCAATCTTTGAGGACCCCGGTGAAATGACAAAAGAATAGTAAAACCTTATGAAGATATCTTTCTCTGAATACAAAGGTACATAAATATATATATATATATATATATATATATATATATATATATATATATTTATATGTATATACATATAAATATATATATATATATATATATATATATATATATTTTTATATATATATATATATATATATATATATATATATATATATATATATATATATACATATAAATATATATATATATATATATATATATATATATATATATATATGTATATATATATAAATATATATATATATATATATATATATATATATATGTATACGTATATATATATATATATATATATATATATATATATATATATATATATATATATATATATATATATACGTATATATATATATATATATATATATATATATATATATATATATATATATATATATGATATGATTTAGTTGATAATATTTGATTAGAGAAAGCACAAGTGTAGGACTGAAAATGAATAAAACTAAAATGATGTTGAATGAAAATGCACAGAAACAGGAAATAAGAGTTATGGGC
>NC_090728.1:198120810-198123310 GCF_036898095.1 Palaemon carinicauda
ATCATTAATACTAAATCAGCAAAAACATAACATTTAATCATTGATTAAAGAAAATAAATGAGAAATAATGATTATATATACGACAATGTAAGTGATTGATACTGAAAATAATGTAAAAAGGTTAATCAACATAACGAAGCTAAACCTTGAATGAGATGGTGGGTGGATTTTTTTTCGTGGAACGTAATCAGGCACTATTGACTGTGAATTGTTTCAAGTGATGAAATTCAATGATCAGTTGAGATGAAATTTCCACTGTTTGGCCTTTTGCGTGAAACGATCATTTATTTGATTTAGTTGATAGAGGATAACCTTCATCGGACAGGTGACGGAATACAAATTAATGTTGGGAAATCTATTGCCTGTTAGTCACTAATTCATTTCTTTTGACTATTACAGGTTTTCACCTCGTTATATTTCGACTTATTTATCAATAGTTATCAGTTTCTTTTTATTAGGATATTTCCAACCATAATCATTAAATCATGTTGTTAAGTGAAGTTTTTTCTTCATAAATAGAATACAATTATTTATCAATAATCGATACTTGTATTTCCTTGAGTCTTAATTTGAAGAAGTTGCATTTTTTTTTTACAAATTAAAGAACAAATGGAGTTCTGAGTTTAGTTTCAATATGAGTATAAAATTAGATTCTAATTTGTTTACTTCTCTTATATAACTTGAAAGACATCTAGTCATTAGGTTTTGTTAAACCTATAAAAACAGAGACAAACACCGGGAGCCAAATATATTTCAGTGTATAACAGACTCAAATAGGACACATTACCGATAAATGAAAATGAACGATAGAGCAAAATGATGTACAGTTACAAAAAATGTGAATTATTAGAAAAAATATACATAAGGAATAATAGAAAGGGCGTTTGGAAATTATTCTAGAATTTTTAAATAAAGTGTATGTCGCCAAAGGTAGCTGAGTAATTCTTGGTTTTATAAGCCCACGCAATCATTCTGATGGCAGTATGAGTTCTCTAGTTTTATTGAACAGGGAAATGTAAAACATGGCAGTGCGTCAATTTACATAGGCTGTGAACACTCAGAAAAGGGAGAAAAGCGAGTAACTTGCACTGTTACGAACAAAATGAATACGAAAATGGGCTTGTATTTGACTACTCTCTTTCTTACGCAGCAAAGGTATTCTAGGAGTATGTAGAACGGACATTGTTGGCAATCTCAAACACAATTTGTGATATGTTAGGGTGTTTAGGTATGCAAATGCTAAATGGAATTGAGTTTTCTTCAATTTTTTTTTATAAAATTTAGCAGAATAAATTCTTAAATTGTTATATACACTTTCTTAAATAGACAAATGAATCAATTTAGGTATTTTTAGAGACAATTCTCAATAAGTAAAATTTATGAGACATCAAACTAAAGTTCGCAAATTCTAATGGTATGTGCTGTTCTTCAGTACGAGCATTACTGCATCTGTAATATATGCAAAGAACACACTAATGGAGCTTCTGCATATAACACATCTTGTACAATATCCAAGAGAACATCGTAGCAACATATTACCGAAACTAGTTATTATGCCCAAAACAAAATGTAATTGCATGATTACGACTGGCATCCTTGAAAATAAAATCATGTCGTAAAGTTAATGTTTCAATACTGTTACACATATAAACATAATAAGTCATATTTTTTTTTTTTTTTGTCAAAGAGAGCACCAAGGTTGTGTACATTTAGTCTCCAAGAGCAGCTTCAGGATGCCAGAGAACTTCAAATCATTCATTCATTCAGATATATAAATTAGTGTTGGATAAATATAGTAGAGCATAGGTTAATTGTCTATGTTCCTTTTGAAGCTATTACTCCATTCGGAATTCTTTTGGATTTTTAATTTTTTATATTCCATTCTTGATTTTACATGATGGGGGAATGACCTCGAAATATCTCAAACTCAAGTGATATATCCAGGGACTTACTGATGGTTGAATAAGGTTATGTTTCAACATATACTCTATATCTTTACTGACCAAATCCCACTTTACCGGGTTCAACTGGTAAGGACTCTGCTTCACAGGGAAGCATCTCCTACATTAACGTCATGAATTAAAATATTTGTCCTACCTGGAGCATCCTGAAAAAGATCTGAAAAGGAATAAATTGAATTACGTACATCTTCCCGTTTGTTAACATCTAAATGCTCTAACCCACTTTTTAACATCTTAAAATTTTGCATATTTTTACCCAATGCATCCGAAGGAAACTGACACCCTAACCCGTCAGAGTCGTCGGGAGACATCCGGTACCAGAGACACAGGCTCAGACACTATCGCTAATGGATCACCTTGTTTACCAATATAAGGTTTCAAACGATTAACATGGAATATTCTACATTTACGGCTTGAACTGGGAGCTTCAATTTCATAGTTAACCTCTGACAGCTTCCTCAAAACTTCCCAAGGGCCCTTATATATGTGTTCGAGAAAACTATCTGGGTCCATACTCAGGCAAAAAAAAAAAGAAAAAA
>NC_090728.1:198128310-198133310 GCF_036898095.1 Palaemon carinicauda
AGGTGCTCATGTAAATTTTAGAGAAGATGGAGTTTTAGTCTTATATTCTCTGAATAAAAGGCCGAGCTTTTATCCACGTTTCGAATACTATTTGTTGAGTACCTATATTCCAAATTTTGACTTAATTTTTCGCTGAAACTATATTGGCATTTTGGAAATGTAGTTTAAGTATTTGGCAATCTTGAATTAAAATAGTTCATGTTGCTTTTCATATGAATGTTATTGTGCAGTCATTTTAATAACAACGATGCTAAGGTAGTCAATAATAGATAATTCTAAATAAATAACGATGTCATGGAGTCATTACATCATCTTCTAAATATGTGATGAGAATAAAAAAGATGAAAAAACAAAATAGATAAATAAATCACCATTTCACTCATATCAATGAATCCAATATTACAGTAGGCCTCTCCCCAGTCAGTAGGTCGCTATTAGATGTACATCATACAAGAAATAATAAAGTTTAAATTGAAGGAAAGCTCTAGAGAGTGATATAGAAAAATATAATTCACGCAACTGTTTTTAGAGAGAAGCTAATGATGTTAGATATCTGTTACTGTCTAGAAATAACTTGTCCTTTCTTACCATCATTCGTTAATCAAGCACGCTGAAAAAAGGCCTTTTACCTAAAATTGTCATTATTTATTGTAACTTTTTGCATTTATTTTGATTGTTTAATTTCTGAGTTCAATAATACAAGAGCTTCGTCTGCTACAAGATGCTTGTATATCATTATCTGTTTCCCGGATAATTTCAAATAGAACTGTGACACTTTTCCAATTCGAGTCTACCATTGTTCTTTTAGCGCTGCGTCAACTCTACTTTTCAGTGCTGAGAATGAATAATTTGTAAACCCCAATTCCTTTTCCTACTGTTGATGCATTTTTATAATCGTTTGTGATTGTGGCAAATAAGTAAGGAATTTTACCTCACAAAACGGCCTGTATTGGGAGAATACAAGTAAACGGTAAGAGTAAAACCTCTCAGTGCTTGTGAATATTCCACTGTTTTTGGCTTGTGAATGGCCATTATACTCAACAACTTGTCTTGGTAAAAGACCCCCGTTTGTTGCATTATTTTCAGGATGACTAGTCATTTAAATTCTATTTCCTCTTAATCTAAGAAATATTTTTACATACATTACTGTTCTTTACAAGAAGACGATTGTGGTCTTACAGCCATTTATTTGAATAAAATAGATGATTTTCAGCATTAGAAAATTTACGTTTTAAAGTCCATAGTTTCATTCAGATGTCTCTTTCTCCAGAGTTTCTGATTTGGAGGTGGTCAGGAAAATACAGAAATATTGTTGGTATGACTTGCGATTATGTAATATTGGCTGATAGAAATCCGTATTGAGGACAAATGATAGAATATTCTGATGTGGGAAAAGGTTTTACGTCTCATAGTACATGTCATTCCCAACTTGAGGTTTCATCTCTCTGCAATATAAACATGAAATCTTTTGCTTCCAGTGCTATAATTATCGAGATATTTAGGTATAAGGTCGACATTTTCGGAAATATCTTTATGATATTTTGACCACTGCATTTCCATTTTATTGTCTAATGAAATGATATAGATGGATTTGAAATTTTATCAAATTTTTTACTACGTTCATGAACATTAAAGAAGATAAGAAATGCGTGTTTGCGTGCGTGGGTGAGTGCGTTAACATAGCCCCAACTTTTATGATATACAAGCTCATGCGTTGGCAGATCATGGTATTTTCCAATAAAAGATTTCAGAATAATAATATTGAATGCTGAAGAAGAAGAATGATGCTGAGTCTCTTGCTGTTCAAAAGAGAGGTAACTCTATAAGAGGTATAACATCAATTGGAGGAAGGACAGGAGGATAATGTGACGAGCCGAGAGAAGGTTGTGAACTCAAAGGCAGGATGCAATCAACTGAGTTATAATATTAAAGAACACTCTCCTTTATATACAAAACCTCAAGGCAACAGGACATAAAATGTTTACAAGACAGACAATGTCACAGAGGAAAACCGGAGACGTGAATTTTCATGTTCGTTTTAGTGCGAGGGAAGAGCGCAGATACAAGCATAATATATACAAAAGGAATTATGTACAATTGTGTGACACACGGTTGGTACATGGCTCCCCCCTAAAAATGACATACTGTACATGTTAAATAGGGCGCCCTGATCTAGAGAGGCGAACTGTAGGCGGGTCATCTGGCAGAAGATAAGCAGGTTTTAGACGATCAATGGAGACCCAGTCTTCTTTGCCCCGAATGTTTAGGAGGAATGCTTTCGGACTGCGTCGGATCACAAGGAAAGGGCCCGTGTAAGGGGGCGTTAGTGGTGGCTTGCTGGTGTCGTTGCGCAGGAAGATGTGCGTTGCAGAGTGAAAGTCCATTGGTATGTGATGCTTCGCTGGGGGCTTGTAAGTCTGGCGGCATGGAGTAGATTTTCCCATGACGTGATGTATGCGCTGGAGATCGTCGGAGGAGGTTGTAGAAGGAAAAAATTCGGCAGGGACGACCAACGGGTCGCGATACACCATTTCAGCTGCCGAGACGTCGAGGGCGTCTTTAGGAGTGGTCCTTAGTCCCAGGAGGACCCAGGGAAGCTGAATAAAACAGTTGCAATCCTTGCAGCGGGACATCAAAGCTGCTTTGAGGGTGCGATGAAAACGTTCAACCATTCCATTGGCAGCGGAGTTGTAGGCCGTTGTCTGATGTAGGGTGATGCCCAGGAGATTCGCTAATGACGTCCACAAATGATAGGTGAAAGTGGTTCCCCTGTCAGAAGTAATATGCTCAGGGATACCGAATCTTGAAATCCATCCAGAGAGTAAGGCAGATGTACATGAGGCGGACAATGTAGTTTCCATGGGAATGGCTTCAGGCCAACGAGTGGAGCGGTCGATGACGGTAAACAGGTAACGATGTCCTTGTGATGTGTGTAGGGGGCCTACAACGTCGACGTGAATGTGTGCGAAACGACGCTGAGGTTGAGGAAAGGTGCCCACTCCTGAATCCGTGTGTCGATGTACTTTAGAAGTTTGGCAAGAAGTACAGGCGCGGACCCAATCCTTAGCATCCTTAGAAATGCCGTGCCAAATGAACTTTGCCTTCAGCAGCTGAGCAGTAGAACGACACGAGGGATGTGAAAGGCCGTGAATGAAATCAAACACCTGTCGGTGCATGGGAGTAGGAATCCAAGGTCACGGTCTACCAGTACTGACGTCACAGAGGAGGGTGGTGTTGGAGTCTTCTAGGGGAAAGTCTTCCAACGGAGGGACGTGCAGGATGTCCTACAAGCTTGATACTCTGGATCCTGTCGTTGGGCTTCAGCCAGGGCGTTGTAATCCAATCCCAGTTGAACGGCAGCCAATGTGTTTCTTGACAGGGCATCGGCAACGGGATTCATTTTCCCAGGGACGTATTGGAGGGTGCAATTGTATTCAGCCACGGCGGAGAGATGTCGGCGTTGACGGGCGTACCAGGCGTCATACTGTCGAGTGAAGGCGTGCACCAGAGGCATGTGGTCTGTGCGAATGACGAAGGGCGTACATTCAAAGAAATGGCGAAAGTGACGGACAGCCTAGTGCACCGCCAGCAATTCTCGATCGAAGGTAGAATAACCCGATTCTGCCTTGGACAGTTTTCTGCTGAATAAGGCCAATGGGCGGGGCGAGCCTTTGACCACCTGCTCGAGTACTGCACCAATAGTGATGTCGCTGGCTTCGGTGGAGAGAAGGAGACGGGTGTGTGGGATAGGAAAAGTGAGAGCCGCAGTAGTTGATAGGGCCTTCTTTGCATTGCAGAAGGCTGCTTCTTGAAGGGGACCCCACTTCAGGTCCTTTGGCTTACCCTTGAGGGAGGCGTAGAGGGAAGCAAGAGTGGCTGGCAGAAAACTGTGATAATAATTGATCATACCCAAGAATTCCTGCAGAGCTTTGACGGTCGAGGGCGCGGGGGAGTTCTGAACGGCTGCTACCTTTTCAGGAAGGGGATGGACTCCTTCAGGAGTGATACGGGGCCCTCAGAACGACACTTCGTTGGCGCTAAAGGTACACTTGTCGTACCGTTTTGTTGCAGGCAGTCGAGCACGATGCGCAGGTGACGGAGGTGTTCCTCTTTTGAGGAGGAGAACACAAGTATGTCGTCCACATAACATACACAGAAAGGGAGGTCCCCTAAGATGCCATCCATGAGACGTTGAAATGTTGCCCCAGCATTACGAAGGCCAAAACAGGAGTAATTGAATGTGTATGTACCAAACGGAGTAGTGATGGCGGTCTTGGGGATGTCTTCTGGGTTCATAGGCCCCTGATAATACCCCTTCAGGAGGTCGAGCGTAGAGAAAACCTTCGCTTTGTGCAGGTAGGAGGTCAGGTCGGCAATGTTTGGGAGGGGGTAGTGATCCGGTTCTGTTTGCATGTTCAGGCGTCTGTAATCCCTGCACGGACGGAGGGAGCCGTCTTTCTTCAGAACGATGTGTAAGGGTGACGACCATGGGCTGGAGGCCTTTTGGCAAAGGCCAATTTCCTCCATTTCGGCGAACGTCTTTTTGGCGGCTGCCGATCGTTCCGGTGCCAGACGTCTGAATTTTGCGAAGACTGGGGGTCCCGTCGTCTTGATATGGTGATAAATACCGTGCTTGGCAGGAACCGTGGGCGTTTGGCGAAGTTCTGGACGGAAAACTTCCGGGTACGACTTAAGGATGTGGGCGTAGGCATCCGTGGGTGCGCTGATGTAGAGAGCGAGGTTAGAGGGGGCGGGTTGAAGAGGTGTCGACAAGTACGAGTCTGCGTTGACCAATCGTCGGTGGGCGACATCGACCAGAAGGTGGAAATGAGAGAGGATATCCGCACCGAGGATTGGCATTGTGACGTCAGCAACGAAAAACTTCCAATTGAATTTACCGTTTCCGAACGATAATGTGAGGTTCTCGTAACCGTAGGTGGGTATCGCAGATCCGTTGCCAGCTACCAATTGGACGTCGGCAGATTTAGACAGACTACGTC
>NC_090728.1:198143310-198145810 GCF_036898095.1 Palaemon carinicauda
TATATATATATATATATATATATATATATATATATATATATATATATATATATATATATATATATATATATATATATATATATATATATATATATATATCCCTGGAACGGTATGGTGGGTCGTTCGCGACCCCGAGCGTCAAAAAAAAAAAAAAGAGGTTTTTCTCACGTGACTCACCCCCGTGACTGAATTTGTGGGTGATCGACCTGCAGTAGGTGTCTCGCCTACACGCTCTAGTAGTGTCCAGATGTGCATTGCTGTAGCTGTACTCCTTCCCCGATTTCTGAGACGCATCGGGGTCGAGCGCGACCGAGTTTACCCTTCTAAGGTAATTTGCCCAATTATCAAAGTTATTACGTATTATGAAATTGTCGTAGAATGGTGCAACTTGTATAGGTTATCAGTTGTGGAAAGTCTTGGTGGATTGTTTGGCTACCATGTGCATGATTTTTTTTTAGTTAAAATGTCGTTCATCACCACGAGGACCATTTTACCGCGAGTGCCCCTTTTTCATTTTTTTTTCATTTTTTTGCCAAGTCATTTTTCCGTAAGATATTGCCAAATAGTGTCGTAAAACTTTTGCTTTTTTAGTGTTGGAAAGTGTGTCTAGATGATCTGGCTACCCATGCGTTACTTTGTTTTTGTCAGATACGACGTAGTTATTGGTATATTGGGTATTTAACTGCGGTTGCCAATTTCTGTTTTTTTCAATATTTGTAAAAATTTACTACGTAGTAAGGAATTGCCGTATATTATTGATTTTTTTTTTTTTTAATGTTTATATGTTAGAAAGTGTGCCTTGATGGTTGGGCTAACACGTGCATGGCTTTTTTTTTATCTGAGATGCCGTATATTAGAATGTTGGGCCTTTTACCGCGAGTGCCCCTTTTTCATTTTTTTTCATTTTTTTGCCAAGTCATTTTTCCGTAAGATATTGCCAAATAGTGTCGTAAAACTTTTGCTTTTTTAGTGTTGGAAAGAGTGTCTAGATGATCTGGCTACCCAAGCGTGACTTTGTTTTTGTCAGATACGACGTAGTTATTGGTATATTGGGTATTTAACTGCGGTTGCCAATTTCTGTTTCTTTTCAATATTTGTAAAAATTTACTACGTAGTAAGGAATTGCCGTATATTATTGATTTTTTTTTATGTGTTAGAAAGTGTGCCTTGATGGTTGGGCTAACACGTGCATGTTTTTTTTTTTTTTATCTGAGATGCCGTATATTAGAATGTTGGGCATTTTTCCGCGAGTGCCCCTTTTTATTTGTTTTGCATTTTTTTGCTTAGTCATGTTACCGTAAGGAATTGGCAAGTAGTGTCGCAAAACTTATATTTTTATAGTGTTGGAAAGAGTTTCTAGATGATCTGGCTACCCATGCCTATTTTTTTTAGCCAGATATAGCGTATATATAGGTATGTGTTCGATTTTCCTGTGATTGCCATTTTTTCGTTTTTTCCCATTTCTTTCAAAATTACTACGTACTAAGGAACTATCACAGAGTAATGATTCATTTATATGTTTATTTGTCGGAAAATGTGCCTTGATGGTTTGCCTAGCACGTGACTGAAATTTTTTTTTTTTTTTCTGAAATGCCGTATATTAGAATGGCCATTTTTCCGCGAGTGCCTCTTTTTATTTGTTTTGCATTTTCTTGCTTAGTCATGTTACCGTAAGGAATTGGCAAGTAGTGTCGCAAAACTTATAATTTTATAGTGTTGGAAAGTGTTTCTTGATTATCTGGCTACCCATGCCTATCTTTTTTTTAGCCAGATATGGCGTATATATAGGTATGTGTTCGATTTTCCGGTGATTGCCATTTTTTCGTTTTTTCCCATTTCTTTCAAAATTACTACGTACTAAGGAACTATCACAGAGTAATGATTCATTTATATGTTTATTTGTCGGAAAATGTACCTTGATGGTTTGCCTAGCACGTGGCTGAATTTTTTTTTTCTGAAATGCCGTATATTAGAATGTTAGCCATTTTTCCGCGAGTGCCCCTTTTTATTTGTTTTGCATTTTTTTTGCTTAGTCATGTTACCGTAAGGAATTGGCAAGTAGTGTCGCAAAACTTATATTTTTATAGTGTTGGAAAGTGTTTCTAGATGATCTGGCTACCCATGCCTATCTTTTTTTTAGCCAGATATGGCGTATATATAGGTATGTGTTCGATTTTCCGGTGATTGCCATTTTTTCGTTTTTTCCCATTTCTTTCAAAATTACTACGTACTAAGGAACTATCACAGAGTAATGATTCATTTAGATGTTTATTTGTCGGAAAATGTGCCTTGATGGTTTGCCTAGTACGTGGCTGAAATTTTTTTTTTCTGAAATGCCGTATATTTGAATGTTGGCCATTTTTCCGCGAGTGCCCCTTTTTATTTGTTTTGCATTTTTTTGCTTAGTCATGTTACCGTAAGGAATTGGCAAGTAGTGTCGCAAAACTTGTATTTTTATAGTGTTGGAAAGTGTTTCTAGATGACCTGGCTACCCATGCCT
>NC_090728.1:198150810-198158310 GCF_036898095.1 Palaemon carinicauda
TTAATTTTACCGTTTCCAAACGATAATGTGAGGTTCTCATAACCATAGGTGGGTATCGCAGATCCGTTGGCAGCTACCAAGCCGACGTCGGCAGACGTACAAAGACTACGTTGTGTCCTGAAGAGTTCCCTTGGCAAAAGAGAACGACAAGCACCCGTGTCTACCAAAAATCGCACGCCCGTTCCTGCATCATGTAAAAAGAAAAGATTAGAAATAAGGAGGCCACCGCCACGAACGATGGCCTACTTACATATTTTTTTGACCACTGACAATCCTAGGCACATTTCTTCGCGGTTGTCCAAAAACTGTAGTGGTAGTAACAAAACTGCAGCGGATGGAAGGTAGTAAGTGGCTGTAGAAGACGTTGGTTGGAGCACGAGCGAGTGGTTGGTGGTTGGTGGCTTTGTCTCCGCTTCGGTATGTCATGGGGTAGGCGTGTATGTCCTACGGCATTCACGTCAGCTTTGATTCGCGTTGAATAGGCATCCTCTTCATCAGGAGTGGAGGCGTTGATGGAGGTCTTGAAGTGGCTGTTCATAAGGGTGTCGGCTTTGGTCATCAAGTCCTTTATGGGTAAAGTATTGACATCTGGTATGGCAGTGCGTACAGGTTCGGGTAAACGGCGTATCCAAAATGGCACGAAGTAGGGTCACCTCACAAGGAGAGCCGTCTGCGGCAGGTTGTAGGCGAGCGATATTGGTCATTTCATTGAGGGCGAGCGAAACCCTTTGGTCCCCCAACGGTTGTTGAGAGAGCTGAAGAAGGCCAATAGGCGGGGCGAGACGTTGACCACCTGCTCAACTACTGCACCAATAGCGACGTCCCTGGCTTCGGGGGAGAGAAGGAAAGGGGCATGTTGGAAAGGAAAAGGGAGAGCCGCAGCGGTTGATAGGGCCTTCTTTGCATTGCAGGAGGCTGCTTCTTGAAGGGGAACACACTTCAGGTCTCTTGGCTTACCCTTGAGGGATGTGTAGAGGGGAGCAAGAGTGGCCGCAATGGCTGGCAGAAAACGGTGATAGTAGTTGATCTTGCCCAGGATTTCCTACTGAGCTTTGACGGTCTAGGGCGCGGGGAAGTCCTGAACGGCTGCTACCTTCCTCAGGGAGGGAATGGACTCCTTCAGGAGTGATGCGTTGCCCTAAGAACGACACTTCGTTTGCGCTAAAGGTACACTTGTCATACCGGACTACAAGGCCGTTTTGTTGCAGGCGGTCGAGCACGATGCGCAGGTGACGGAGGTGTTCCTCTTTTGAGGAGGAGAACACAAGTATGCCGTCCACAAAACATACACAGAAGAGGAGGTCCCCTAAGATGCCATCCATGAGACGTTGAAACGTGGCCCCAGCATTACGAAGGCCAAAACGGGAGTAATTGAAGGTGTATGTACCAAACGGAGTGGTGATGGTTGTCTTGGGGATGTCTTCTGGGTTCATAGGCACCTGATAATACCGCTTCAGGAGGTCGAGCATAGAGAAAACCTTCGCTTTGTGCAGGTAGGAGGTCACATCGACAATGTTTGGGAGGGGGTAGTGATCCGGTTCTGTTTGCATGTTCAGGCGCATGTAATCCCCACACGGGATTTGGGAAGCCGTCTTCCTTCAGAACGATGTATAAAAGTGACGAACATGGGCTGGAGGCCTTTTGGCAAAAGTCCATTTCCTCCATTTCAGCGTACGTCTGTTTGGCAGCTACCAATCGTTTTGGTGCCAGACGTCTGAATTTTGCAAAGAATGGGAGTCCCTTCGTCTTGATATGGTGATAAATACCGTGCGTGTAAGGAACCGTGGGCGTTTGGCGAAGTTCTGGACGGAAAATTTCCGGGTACGACGTGAGGAGGTGGGCGTAGGCATCTGTGGGTGCGCTGATATGGAGAGCGAGGCTGGAGGGGGCGAGTTGAAGAGGTGTCGACAAGTACGAGTCTACGTTGACCAATCGTCGGTTGGCGAGATCGATCAGAAGTTGGAAATGAGAGAGGAAATCCGCACCGAGGATTGGCAATTTGACGTCAGCAACGAGAAACTTCCAATTAATTTCACCGTTTCCAAACGATAATGTGAGGTTCTCATAACCGTAGGTGGGTATCGGAGATCCATTGTCAGCTACCAAGCCGACGTCGGCAGACGTAGACAGACTACGTCGTGTCCTGAAGAGTTCCCTTGGCAAAAGAGAACGACAAGCACCCGTGTCTACCAAAAATCGCACGCCCGTTCTTGCATCATGTAAAAAGAAAAGATTAGAAAAAAGGAGGCCACTGCCACGAACGATGGCCTACTTATACGTTTTTTGGCCACTGACAATCCTAGGCACATTTCTTCACGGTTGCCCCAAAACTGTAGTGGTAGTAACAAAACTGCGGCTGATGGAAGGAAGTAAGTGGCTGTAGAAGTCGTTGGTTGGGGCACAAGCGAGTGGTTGGTGGTGGGTGGCTTTGTCGCCGCTTCGGCATGTCATGGGGTAGGCTCGTATGTCCTATGGCATTCACGTCAGCTTCGGTTGATTTTGAATAGGCATCCTCTTCATCAGGAGTGGAGGCGTTGATGAAGGTCTTGAAGTGGCTGTTCATAAGGGTGTCGTGTTTGGTCATCAAGTCCTTTTTGGGTAAACTATTGACATCTGGTATGGCAGTGCGTACAGGTTCAAATAAACGATGTATCCAAATGGCACGAAGTATGTTCACCTCACAAGGAGAGCCGTCTGCGGCAGGTTGCAGGCGAGCGATATTGGTCCTTTCATTGAGGGCGAGCGAAACCCTTTGGTCCCCCAACGGTTGTTGAGAGAGCTGAAAAAGCTTTGCTATACGGGCGGCTGGGGACGGCGAGTACTGCTGCAGAAGGTATGTTTTTAGGCCGTCATACGCTATCAGGGTGTCTCCTTGTTCAAAAAGCCAGTCGGATATTTCCGGGAATGTGTCCTCAGTTATCGCCGCGAGAACATAATCTGCTTTGGTGGTTGAGAAAGTCACGCCCTTGATACGAAACTGGACTTCTGCTTGATGAAACCAGGCAAACGCCTCTCCGCTGGCAAATGACGAAAGTTTCAATGGGGGAGCTGCAGCGCCAACTTCCATAGAGTCCGTCATAGTACCAACGACGGAGGGGCAAGGTGGGGTGGAAGGCGGGAGGAGCGAGTCGACTTCCGGGGTCACCAATTTGACGAGCTGAGAGAAGGTTGTGACTCAAAGACAGGATGAAAGCAACTGAGTAACTTTATTACAGAATACTCTCCTTATATACAAAAACTCAATGCAACAGGAAATTTCCTGTTCAAAACCGACACCGCATCAGTTAACAGTTAACGGTGAGAAAATCATACATGTTATTTCAGGTTCTTTTTAGTGCGAGGGGAGAGCGAAAATACAAGCATAATATATACGCTAAATGAAATTTAGTTACTATGTACTATCGTGTGACACACGGTTTGTACAGAACAATTGAGTAACTTCTGAAATCTTAATTCTCTGATACTGAATTCGTTATGAAGCCATCGAGAAGAAAAAAAATTCTTTCA
This sequence comes from Palaemon carinicauda, assembly GCF_036898095.1. Classification (NCBI taxonomy): domain Eukaryota; kingdom Metazoa; phylum Arthropoda; class Malacostraca; order Decapoda; family Palaemonidae; genus Palaemon; species Palaemon carinicauda. The sequence goes on from NC_090728.1 coordinate 198,154,318, forward strand.
TTGCACAATCTCAAATGTCAACCAACTTCCATATCCTCTTGTATATCTCTTGGGGTTTAAGTTAACAAAAGAAGTATATTTGGCGCAATGATAGGAAAATATATCACGAAAAAAAAAGATAAAGTAATTTGATGTATCCCATTTTCCAAGACACTGTATAATATAATTTTCTAAAATTCCAATGAAATATTCATGTAACGGTCAGATGTATAATCATGATCAACACCTAAGCAATCTCCCAAGTAGAATTATGCCTGAGAAAGTAAGGCAATAGTAGCAGATGATCCTGTAGGAGTATCTACGGGCCTACCTTAGGCTTGAACACAAGACCCCACCATGTGTAAGTCACCAGCGATACCACTAATTACAAACGTTTTCTTTTTCTACAGATCTCTTCTGCTTCACTATAGATTCTATTGTATAGAATATCCTTAAGTCAATCATTTGTAGAGTTTTGTCCTTTTACTATGACCTCATATATTTATTTTAGGATCTCATTACTTCTAAAAACTTTGGTACCTCTTTTATGACATGTAACACCTTTCCTTTTATTTAAAGTAGGTATAACACCTATTATGCGACCCATGATACTCCTTTTATGAACTATAGTACCTCTTTTATGACTTTTGTTAACTATTTCAACATATCTCTATTTGTATGAGTCTCTCTCTCTCTCTCTCTCTCTCTCTCTCTCTCTCTCTCTCTCTCTCTCTCTCTACTTATATCATCATCATTGTCAACTTTCTTGAGCTGGAAAATATCAGCACTTATGATGATGAGGGATGATGGATTCCAGGAAAAGAAAATATTTGAAAATTGTAAACATCAATCTTTACTGCACATAAAATCATCCTATGCTTTTCACCGTCATGATCATGAATCATCTCGAATTTATCGATTACCTCCTTGTAGTTTTTCTTTCAAGCAGAAGCCTTCACTTGTGAAGCTTTTGCCTAACTTCACGATAACACCAATTAGCTTATCTTTATTGCGCTCTTTTTTCTGCCTACTTGTTTTATTAATCTGCAATCGTCTCTCTTTTTTATAGAAAATCATTTCATGTTTCTCATTCCATCAGTATTTCCTCAATATTCTTGACTGCAATATCGAACTCAAGGACGTTTGCCTGTATTGCATTTTTTCATTGAACTGCTTCATGTATTTAATTTTTTCAAAATCTACATTTTGCCTACGTATCTTTGTAAGAATTTCATAAAAAAAAAAAATAGAATTTGTCGTTTTAATCATAGCATCTGTAAATTTCTGGGGGCAAAGTTCAGGTTAGCGCAAAGATTGACACAAATGGTCGTATTCCTCCTCCAAAGTATAAGGCAGGAACTTTTATGTGAACTTCCGCATGTATCTAAGTAATCCATAAACACCAAATCTAACATAAATTTTCGGTTATAACGTCAAGCCAGACAACCTTGGAAGTGTAGCCTATAATAAAATCCTTGAGTTTATGGGAAAATAATTTTCAGAATATAGTAAATGACAATGCCTTTCAGCTCACAATATACGATTAATCAATACATTAGAGAATTTTTTTTCAATGTTTCAGAATTTTTCTTGTGAAAATAATATTATAGAACGTTTGTGGGAATGCAATAGGAAAAGCAATAAAAGCTCATGCCAATTGACGTTTTCTTAAAATTGCTCTAATTTTTCAATGAAAGCAAACAGGAAATTATTGCAAGTTCACAGAAATACGAGAAAGATGCATTTCTTCATACCAATAAATATAAGCAAAAAAATCTCTTTCAGCAAGTAGCGATTTTCTGCTTACCCAATCTAGTTAGTGAACTACTATCGTTTCCAGAGGCCGTGTAATAGGGTTTTTCCCAATTATCTAACAAACCGGCTTATGAATTTCCATGAAACTACAGCAACGAATGTTTCAAACATTGGCCTAATTTTTGGTGGTACAATGAATTGACAGATGTGCTTAATTAACCCGTTTATTCTTAGAAAAAAGAGGAACTTCTTCCCTTCCTTCAGAGCAGAGTCCTCTGAGGAAGTATCACGAAACTAGTCAGGACTTAAGTGTATATTTCGTATTTTCATTTTCCCTGTGGTTCTTCTGCATCTGAGCATCACGTTTCCCTGTGATTTTTACGCATATATATATATATATATATATATATATATATATATATATATATATATATATATATATATATATATATATATATATATATATATATATATATATATATATATACATATATATATATATATGCATTTCTTTACATATATATAAATATTTATATATATAGATATATATATATATATATATATATATATATATATATATATATATATGTATACATATATATATATAGTATTTTCATTTGTCTTGAATTTGTATTTTTTTTTTAAAGAATAATTCCAGTCGTAGTTTCTCAACTGATTCAAGTTGAGGGGCTCCATGTAAGTAACAAGGATAATTCTTTATAGTCTTAAAGTCTTCTTTGTCACAATCATATGAAAATCCCATATTATCACGCACATCCTTTAAGTTGGTCTTTTTTGACTATTTTTAACGAGTAACCTTTGCGTTTTTGTGGAAATGATGTTGTGTAATCACAACCGGCGAATGCATGTAGGAGAGGAAGTGATTTGCATACTTGTTCTCCAAGTTTCGACTACAGCCAATACAAGGTAGGGCATTTCTAGTGCAATAAATTTCTTCAAGACCAATGAAAAGAGTTTGAGGCAGACGATCCATCCAGCATAACCACATTACTATTATGTCTAATACGATGAAGGTGGTGCACGTCTTTCAGTCTGGTTCCCCATGAGATGAAAACTTTCTGTCTTCAGTGTCTTACGCGTATCCATCTCAAGCTTGTAATTGAAAACATGAATTATTATGAGTGACTTACATGGTCTTGTCAAGTAGTACACTTGAATAGTCATCATTATCCCAAGATTCTACCAGAAAGGGATTCAATTATTATTTCAAATCCTCCTTCCTTTACACTTCTAGCCAATTTGCCAGTAAAAGCCGCGTTTCTCTCACCAGCCTTGCATCTTACATGTAGGAAACATTTCAATAATATTCGTTCATGCAAGGATTACACGTCTAACAAAGGATTAAAACATTCGGATTACCATGTCATAGCCAGTGATGATTGTTAAGCACATCAGGAAGAGGGCTGCTACACTTCTAGTTTCTTCATAATCTAATATTTGAACGTTCCTGTGAGTGCTCATTTAAAGAAATCTGATCCGTTTGAAGATCCCGAAACTTTGGTTAGATTAGGTGTTTCTGGGTTACTTACATATAAGTCATGGTTTAAACAGAATTTCATGCGTAATACTTTTGATGAGGAATACGATCCCCTTGGGCCATCTTTGTGTGTGTGTGTGGGGGGGGGGGGGTCGGTTTACATGAACTTCACCCCAGAAATTTAGGATAGATTCAATGTTTCTAAGTTACTTAGATACATATAAAGGTTCATATAAAATTTCCTGCGTAATACTTTTGGAGAGGTATACAACCCACTGGGGCCATCTTTGCGAGGGATCTAACTTTAAGTTTGCCCCAAATATTTAAAGTGAACGGTCATAATAATTTCTGTGTATAATACTTTTTGGGACTAATTGAGTCCGAAGCGAGTCCTTTTGGAAGGGGGCTGGGGATAAAGGCCCTAGAGAGGAGCCAACTGATCAACAAAAAATAAATCTTTACAAACATACTTAATATTTTGATACTTATGGGGAGGAATTACCCGTAAAGAGTTCTTGGACTATAAGGGGAGTGTTAACTATTAACATTCCTAATGTATGTATAATTTTCAAATGTCCAATGAGAATACGCTTATATTTACCACATACCACGTTAGTAATGGGCACTAAATGATAGTTTTCTCGCTATATTATTGCACATGTACGTCTGATATATCATAAATTTCTTTCCATAAAATATCTTGCATCTGGTTTCCCCTATAAATCATTTCACACAACAGATGCGTCAGGAGTAGCTTAGTT
>NC_090728.1:198165810-198170810 GCF_036898095.1 Palaemon carinicauda
ATACCAGGCAAGCTAATATAGTGGTCTCGCCCTATATTAAGTAAAGCATAGTTTGTAAAGAACCACTGCGTCAATATGAAATATCGACCAGTTCTCCGCACAATACTTGTATTGGACAAAGGTTTATATCCGCATAGGAGGAAACTAGTAAAACCGCCATCGTCCCCTTATGGGACGGGGTCCTCCCGTTAAGGGAAAGCATAAACCAATGCAACATAGCTTGCATAAAGGAACAATTCTATTGGAATTATCCCAGATAAGGTACATAGAATGAATGCTCAATTATACCAATAAATTGACACAGGTGAAGGAGACGCAAGGTTCTCAAGAACAAGTTCATTGACAGACAATAAAACAATAAACAGACAGTTTAACCAAAATTATATATGTATATATATATATATATATATATATATATATATATATATATATATATATATATATATATATATATATATATATATATATATATATATATAGAAGAGGATAACCCAATACTTTAAGCATAAGTATGATAGTAAACAGAACTGTTTATCTGAAAGAAAACACATTAAATGCCACTTTTAAGATACCGAGGTATCAAAGTCATAAAAGTCTGTATTACAAATCAATGACATTAGCGTTAGAAACGCTCGGCACACATGTCTGCACTTATGCTAGGTTCACCTTTGGAACTGGAACAGTCTACATGGGCAACTCAGTGCCCTCACTTAGTTTGTAGTACGGTATGTAACTACACACTCACCCTGGAATTAATCGTCCCAATTAAAACCACTGTTCCTCGCAGAGTTAAACAGTAGGGTTAACGACGCGACCCACTGCTACCACAGATCTCTTTAGTTCCTCTACTTGCTTCGCATAGTGGCGAAAGAACACTCTGGAAGACTTCCAGCCAGTGTATGAACGGAGATGTTCAAAATCCATACAATTAAAGAAATTTAAGGATGAGGCAACTTTCCTCGGATCGTGACCTGCGGGTGTACTGTCAGGATCCGCTCTTCGAATAAAATATGTGATTTTCGCTCTGAGTTGATTCAGAGATAAATTTGAGCCTGATGTTTCTCCCCTGAATAGTTGACCACCCTTGAAGTCTGAAGTTCTATGAAGATAGACCTTTAGGCATTCTACTGGACATAGAGATGCATCTTCTTTCAGAGGGCAGATTCTCCAGGGACCCCACCTGTTGGTGGGTAACTCATTCTTGGCGAGAAACGTAGGATCCGGAAACAGGTTCAGTTCTCCCCCATCCAGGAACTGAACACGACCTGCCTCTCTCGAGAGGGCTACAATCTCACTAATCCTGGCCCCGGACGCGAGTGCAAATAGGAAAATAACTTTTTGTGTCAAATCCTTTAACGCACATTCTTCATTGCACAACAGAGAAGCGAAATGAAGAACTTTGTCTAAAGACCATGAAATGGCCTTTGGAGGTGCTGAAGGTCTGAGCCTAGCGCAGGCTTTCGGAACTTTATTAAAGAACTCGTTACCTAGGTCGACCTGGAAGGCATATAGAATGGGTCTTGCCAAAGCAGACTTACACGCTGAAATCGTGTTAGCTGCCAATCCTTGACCATGGAGGTGGATGAAGAAAGATAAGCAGAAGTCTGTTGAGATCTCCTGCGGATTCTTCGCCTTGACAAAGGCCACCCATTTTCTCCAAGATGACTCATATTGCCTTCTAGTAGATTTGCACTTATATTCCTCTAGGAAGTCTATGCTGGCTTTCGAAATCCCGAAACGCTTTCTCACCGCTAGGGAGAGAAAATCATGAGCTGCAGGGTCCGAGTTTTCTGTAATGAAGCGCAGACAGTCGACTTCTGGACTCGCTGGGTCAGAACTGGATCTGGTAGCGGTACAAACTTCAGCTGTAGTTCCAATGCCAGGGGGAACCACACGCTGTTCGGCCACTTGTGGGCTACTATTGCCGCTACCCCCTTGAAGGATCTCAGTTTGTTGAGGACCCTCAACAGAAGGTTGTGAGGAGGGAACAGATAAATCCTGGACCATCTGTTCCAGTTGAGGGACATCACGTCCACTGCTTCCGCTAAGGGGTCCTCGTACGGGGACACGTACAGGGGCAACTTCTTGTTGTCTTTCGTCGCAAAGAGGTCTATCTGCAGTTCTGGGACTTGATTCAGAATGAAGGAGAATGATCCTGCGTCTAAGGACCATTCCAACTCTATCGGTGTGAACCTGGATAGAGCGTCCACTGTCACATTGCGGACTCCTTGAAGGTGAATTGCCGACAGGTACCACTTCTTCTTTTCCGCCAATCGGAAGATGGCCAACATCACCAGGTTGAGAGGTGGTGACCTCGATCCTTGTTGATTCAAGCATCTCACAACTACCTCGCTGTCCTTCACCAACCTTATGTGGATCGAGTGACGCGGGGAAACTTTCTTTAAGGTAAGGAGCACTGCCATAGCTTCTAGAAAGTTTATGTGAAAGGTCTTGAATAGCTTGGACCAAGTCCCCTGGACTTTTTTCCGATGAGAGTGACCTCCCCATCCCTCCTTCGAGGCGTCTGAGTGAATCGTCACCGACGGGGGAGGTGGCTGAAGAAGAACCGACTTCTTTAGAAGTCTGGCTTTGGACCAAGGCCTGAGAAGAGTACGTAGTCGAAGCGGAACTGGTCTTCTCAGATCTCTTCGCACGATTGATGCAAAACTTCTCCAAACTCCGGTTGCATCCTTTAGCTGTGCTCTTAGCGCTGGGTCTGTCACCGAAGTAAACTGGAGGGAGCTCAGTACCCTCTCTTGTTCGCATCTTGATATCCTTTCGGAATCTAGAAGTCTCTTGACAAAACCCGCTATCTCCTTCCTTTTCTTCGCCGGGATGGAGAAATGGTGTGACAAAAGGTCCCAGTGGATTTCCAGCCACTGGAACTTTTGAGATGGAGAAAGTCGAGACTTTTATCTGTTGATCTTGAAACCTAGGTACTGTAGGAACTAGATCACTTGACTGGAGGCTTGCAAGCATTCTGTCTCGGATGCTGCCCACACCAGCCAGTCGTTCAGGTAGGCTACTACCTGAATTCCCTTTAGGCGTAATTGTTTGAGAGCTCCGCTCGCAAGCTTCGTAAAAATCCTTGGGGCTATGTTTAGCCCGAATGGCATGGCTCTGAAGGCGTATAGTCTTCGTTGTAGCCTGAACCCTAGGTAGGGGGAGAGTCGACGGTTGATTGGAATGTGCCAATAGGCGTCTGACAAGTCTATAGAGACGGAATATGCCCTCTTGGGCAGTAAGGTCCTTATGTGTTGCAGTGTTAGCATCTTGAATTTGTAATACACTATGAACTTGTTGAGTGGCGACAAGTCCAGAATGACTCTGAGCTTTTCCGAGTCTTTCTTGGGAACACAAAACAGCCTCCCTTGGAATTTAATGGACTTCACCTTTCAGATCACATTTTTCTCCAACAGTTCTTGAACGTACTCCTCCAGAACGGGGGTGGAATGTTGGAAAACCCGAAGGCCCGGGGGTGGAGTGCTGTACCAGCTCCAGCCCAGTCCATTCTTGAGTAGGCTGTGGGCCCTGGGATCGAAGGTCCACCGATCCCGAAATTTCAGAAGTCTCCCTCCTACCGGTATCATCCCACTTGGACTGCCGTCCCGAGGTCTTGCCTCCCTGATCACGACCACCCCTGAATCCCCTTCCCCTTGAGGGGCGCCCCGACGAGCCTCTGGCTGCCCCTCTAGGCTTTGCTCGAAAGGAAGTAGACTGCCCTTCGAACGATGGGGTGAATGCCGTGGACTGTGTCGACACGGCCTGGGGTACCCACTGAAAAGTGGTCGGGGTTTGTGCCACTATCTGGGGCACTGGAGGCAATGGCAATTGCAGTTGCTGTTGCTGTCTAAAAGGCTTGGCTGGCCGAGACAGTAGCCTAGTCCTCATAGTCTTCCTCTTTGGTTGTGGACCTTCATCCGGGGAAGACTTTCTTTTGATAGCCAGGCCCCACTTCTGGAGAAGGTTTCTATTCTCCAAGGCGGCCTTATCAACTACTTCTTTGACCAAATCGGTAGGGAAAAGGTCTTTGCCCCAAATGTTGGAGGAGATTAGTTTCCTTGGCTCGTGCCTCACCGTAGCCGAGGTGAACACGAACTCCCTACAAGCTCTCCTCGCCTTGACGAAGCCATAAAGGTCCTTCGTCACTGTGGCCAGATGAGTCTTGGCCACCACCATGAACATTTCATGGACCTTTGGGTCATTTGCCATCGTCTCAAGAGTAGTCTGAAGAGACATTGAGGCAGCCAGTCTTTCTTTTGTCTCGAACTCTCTCTGCAAGAGAAAGTCAGACAGCTTAGGGAGGTCCTCGCCGAACTGACGTCCGGCGATATCAGCCTCCAACTTCCCAACTGAGAACGTAAGATGGACGTCCTTCCAGTCTTTGTGGTCCATAGGTAGGGCCAGCGACAAGGGTTTACACTCCTTCAGGGAGGGGCAAGGCTTGTCGGCCTCGACTGCTTTTAGTACAGCCGCAAACCCTTTCTGTAAAAAGGGGAAGGCTCTAGCAGGAGAGGACACAAAGGAAGGGAGCTTCTTGCTCAATGCAGCTACTTTTGAGTTAGAGAAGCCCCTCTCTTTCAACGAGGATGAAAGCAGAGCTTGAGCCTTAGTATGGTCCATCACTATTACCTCCTTCGGCTCTGTCTCCTCCTTTGAAGCTGGTTCCTTCCTCAGCCGGACATAACAGTCCGGATATGATGCCTTGCTGGGCCAGAATTCCTCCTCCTCTAGGGGAACTGAGCCCAGCTTATCCGAGATGACGATCTTTCCAGTCATCATTGGCATGTGCTCAGCATACCTCCATGGGTTAGCATCTGAGCACAAGGGAAGGTCTTTCACATTGAGCCTTTTCTGGGGCCCATGTGATTCTGCAAGGCACTGCATCCGCAGTTCCATAGCAGCCGCCTTCTCCTGATTCTCCTTCTGCATTTGTTGGATCATTCCAACAATCGAAGAGAGGGCCTGTCCCAGCTCTACTGGGAGACCGGCCGATGTTG
>NC_090728.1:198190810-198195810 GCF_036898095.1 Palaemon carinicauda
CAATTTTTATGGTAATATTCAAAGCATCTACTACGAAAGAATGAATACTAACTTCTGTTGCATTTACTACAATATTGCTGTGATAGTCACTTTTAATTTTTATAAATAGGATTTTCCTCATACACAATAAATGTATCTATATATGTATATATATATTTATATATATATATATATATATATATATATATATATATATAAGAAAAGAAGCCATTATCCACAATAAGAAAAGTTCGGGATAAATATAGACAATGTGTAACCGGCAGAATCATATTTCAGATCTCTTTTCAATAACCACAGAAAGCGTTTTTAGAATTGTCCTCTGCTTGCACATACAAGAGAGAATCATCTGCATCGAATTTACTGCTGATATACAAAAGGTACAAAACTCATATATAATTTACCCGTTCTCTGACCCCTCTTCACATAAGGGTTATTTATCTTCCAAGTACTTTCTAAATATTCTATATTGTGTAGAATTTATAGCAATCTTTCGCACTCTATTTTTTTTTTACATGTCCGAATAATATATGATTTTTTGATACACCACGATCTATATTGTGTAGAATTTATATAAATCTTTCGCACTATATTTTTTTTTTTTTACGTGTCCGAATAATATATGATTTTTTGATACACCACGTCCCATTTGGTAGTTTTTATCTAACTGGATTTTCTTACCATTGCTATATTTCTCAGATTATAGGATTCATACACCGGATATTTAAAATGCTACATCTTAATACTTTTAAACTTTAAAATTTTTTGAAATCCTTTAACACAAATTCATTTGATAATTAAGATTGCATAATACTTCTAATCCTAAAGTCCTTGGATCTACTATACTCTTCCAGCCAATTTAACATTTTTTTTTATTGCAGAATTGTTGTCACATGAAATCTCTCGCCAAGTATTAAGACAATTAATAATTACCCTATTTTTACTATTAAAAATCCTGCTTCTTTACACTGATCTTATAAATTATTTCAAGAGAAAGATTTCTAAATAAACTTAGGCATAGCATTCACAACTTAGGCCAGTTCTCATGAACATCTTTAAGAATCTGTTGCCCCCAAATGAAATAGTTGCCTAGAAGTCAGTTGACTATAGTCGGCTGGAATAAATGTGCATTTTCCTAGAACTCCTAATTCCATTTATCATTTTGTGAAAGGTCAATAACTTTTGAAGCTATTCTCTCTTTGGAAAAGGGACATAGAGACGAATAACTGATTTTACATCTGCAAATATATATATATATATATATATATATATATATATATATATATATATATATATATATATATACAGTATATATGTATATATATATATATATATATATATATATATATATATATATATATGTATATATTTATATATATATATACACACATATATATATATATATATGTATATATATATATATATATATATATATATATATATATATATATATATATATATACATATATATATTTATATACATATATATATATGTATATATATAAATATATATATATATATAATTATATATGTGTATATATATATATATATATATATATATATATATATATATATATATATATATATATATATATATATGTAAATATCACCCACGAAATGCATTTAATACTGAATTCTATCTTGGGAAATACATATCCACTTGGAATTCATTTTATGGTAACAGCTTCTGGCCGGGTGGTGATTCGAACCACCACCTGTACGGCTAGAAACTATGCTTGGCAGGGACCCTACCGACTCAGCTCTTGATAGCTGAGTCGGTAGGGTCCCTGCCAAGCATAGTTTCTAGCCGTACAGGTGGTGGGTCGAATCACCACCCGGCCAGAAGCTGTTACCATAAAATGAATTCCAAGTGGATATGTATTTCCCAAGATAGAATTCGGTATTAAATGCATTTCGTGGGTGATATTTACATTAATTAAAATCACGTGTGCCTGTGATATATGTTCATATATATATATATATATATATATATATATATATATATATATATATATATATATATATATATATATATATATATGTATATATATATATATATATATTTATTTATATACATATATATATATATATATATATATATATATATATATATATATATATATATACATATATATATACATGTATATATACAGTATATATATATATATATATATATATATATATATATATATATATATATATATATATATATATATATATATATATATATATATATACATAGGTTATTCGTTAAGGTTATATACAATACTACCTAGATTAGAAGAGTTGAAAAGTACTTGATAATTGCTAGAGATTTAGCCCTAACATCTTATGACGTCGTTATTTCCCTTTTTTTTTTCCTTTCCCACTAATCTATCTCGTCCCCCCCCCCCACCCTAATATAAATTAGGACCGTTGTCTCTTGTGTTTTTTATGGATTCCTTAATGAAGCATTGAATCAGGTCCCATATGACCTTATTTTTCTAATAACTTGATTGAATACAAAATTACTTTATTTCCTTATTTCCATTCTTCGTTGGTCTATTTTTCCCTGTTGGAGCTCTTGGACTTATAACATCATGCTTTTCCAGCTTAGCTAATAATAATAATATTAATAATAATAATAATAATAATAATAATAATAATAATAATAATAATAATAATAATAATAATAATAATAATAATAATAATAATAATAATAATAATATATGGAGATCTGGTAGTCATTTGGGGAACCTCTTACAAATGGTATAGGGTTTTTTAATTTAAGGGCTATGTATAAAAAATAATAAATATAGTCTATTGCTCAAATAATGGTTATAAAAAGTAAGCCATATATATTAAAAATAGTTAAAACGTAACTTTGCTGAGTTACATGAATGAAAATGAAATATTCATATAACCTCTTTCAAAAACGCAACTAGGCATTTTTTTTTCTATATAATAGAGCAGGCAGTATATTTTCATTCACAGACCATCATTAATAGAAACCCAATCCATTTCCCCGGTATCTACAAAATTTATCGTAATTTCCGTATTTATTTTATCTGAACGCGTTCCACTAACAATTTAGAGCTTTATTTTTTTTCATGATGTCAGGTTTTTTATGTACCAATAGACTTTTCAGCCCCCCAAATTTTAAAGATATATGAAGATTACTTAAGTCTTTTCATACTAGGTTCAAAATTGTAGTACTGGTTATGTTTCATTTCTGAATGAGTCCTACAATTCATGTTTTAGTATTTTCAATGTGAAAGCAGATCTCACGAAACGTGCATTACTGTTATTAAAAAGAGAGAACGCAAATTACAGAACTCGTTAAACATTCCCTTTGATCATCCCAAGAATCATTAACAGCATAGTTCTTTCGGTTACTCAAATTCCGCACGTATTCTATATTTATATAGAGATGTTACATCGCTTTTCATTTAGGGAGTGACTTCATAAATACAAGGGAGTAACTAATCGAGGCTCCCATTTCTCTTGAATTATCTGGATCAGAAGTAAGGGAAATTATATGGGAAAGAATCAAATGCACACACATACACACAGATATATATATATATATATATATATATATATATATATATATATATATATATATATATATACATATACATATATATATATATATATATATATATATATATATATATATGTATATATATATATATATATATATATATATATATATATGATCACATAGGTTTATGTACATAAATTTAGAATTACGTATATAACAGATATTCTCTCTCTCTCTCTCTCTCTCTCTCTCTCTCTCTCTCTCTCTCTCTCTCTCTCTCTCTCTCTCTCTCTCTCTCTCTTTTAGTAACCTCGTTTCCCTTTAATGCTGACATTTACAAAATGAAAGCTTGACGAGGAAATAATCTGTTTTTATGACGGACTACAACTGTAACAATTTATAAATCTGTCAAGTTTCTATATTTTTATTCTGCATGATAATATCTTACATAAGTACATCTCATAAGAAATGATGTAACACTATAAAGAATTTAGCAATTAGGATTTTTATCAAATTGATTGTAAGCAAATATTAGTAAAAAAGACGGAAACTTATTTGGTTTTGGAGCCCAAAATTTCTAACTAGTATTCTACTGCTCTAGCTTTGACCAAGTCATAAGTTAGATTTTTTTTTTTTTTTTGAGTACTATTCTAGGTGGGCTTTGCTACAATTTAATCAGTGTTTTAGGTTAATGCTACTTTTTTTACTCGTATTCGGTCGATTTGTGTGTGCAAGGCATGATATTCTGTTTACAAAATAAATCCATGTTGATTTGTAATAAGAAGTATTCTTTTTATTTCTTGTGATATTTAACTAAGCTTTAAATTTTTCAGTATTGTTGTATTATGTATAATTTACTATACTCGTATTATACTCAATGAGTGCTGAAGATCTATATTCTATAGCTGTTGCTTTTTATATACTTCGAAATCTATAATTAGAATTTATCAATTGTAAATTGCTAAGGATTTCAATGTAGCTTTTCCTGTGATCACATATTTATGAGTAGTCAGAATCCTCCTTTATTTTAACAGTATATAAAAGTACAATCCATCCAGAAACTTTAATATGTAGCCTCATGTTTCAGAATTAAATGTTTCACATGATTTAAAGGGAAGTTGGCCCAGCGACAATATCATCAGGAAACAATTCCCATAATTTATATTTGGGTCGTATCCCCCTTCACGTCTTCCGTTCACTAAAATTATTAGATTAATCACGAACCTTGTGAAGTATATAATCAATTTGAATCCATGGAAGACCATTATATAACTTCGAGGATTATATACCTACTATAAATACAGACTGATAATAAGATACAAAATGTAACATCATAAAATGAAATTCGAATAATCATTGTGTTTTAGGGTAATATCTCGTTATTTCAATAAAAAAAATACATTAATGCTCGGATATCTTTGATATCACGTGTAATATTTAAACATTTCCATCAAGCGTTTATTTCGCTAAGCAATTTACA
>NC_090728.1:198200810-198203310 GCF_036898095.1 Palaemon carinicauda
AAACACACACACACACACACACACACACACACACACACATATATATATATATATATATATATATATATATATATATATATATATATGCATGTATGTATGTATGTATATATATACAGTATGTATATTTAATGTGGTTAGTGTAAAATCTAAGAACGTATGTGGAAGTGGCTCCCAGAATCTTAGGAGGGCAATTAAGGCGATGAAGAATGAAAAGACATTAGGGTTCGACAGGATTAATTGTCCGATGCTGCAATAATGGGGCGATATTCTAATTAAATATCTGACTGGAGAACATTGGCAACGACTTGATGACAAACTGGTCTTAAATTTTTCTTTTTTCATAGGGGTAAAGACTATGAAGTTGACTAGGCGTTGTAGAATATAAATTTCAATTAGCTTAAAAAGTAAGGTTCATTCAGAGATTTTGATAAAGAAAGAAAGACACAGCATTGGACGACCGCAAAAGGGAAAAAATAGTGCATTCATGATTAGTAAAAAGAATAAGACAATAATGCACAGAATACTAGCGCTTGAATACAAGCGCCAAATAGCAGCTCAAGTTCTTCTGAGGGGACTAGGGCGCCTGTCAGAAAATGCAGGAGGACAGTATAACTACCTTGGTGAGGAATTAGGTCTGATACAGGAGACAGTTAACATTGCTCAAATTGATGAATAAAAAGATTTATGAAGGCAGAGAAAGGATATTAGGTGAAAGATAAAGTTTTTATTTTAGGTTAAAATGATATATCATAAACATTTAAATCCTGTTGTACATACTACAGGTAATACTTTAGAATGCATAAATATTCAAAGACTTATAAATTGTTGGAAGAGGTGGACGGTAGCATTGAATAAGAAGGAGTAAAGTGATAAGGATAATTGGAAAACTAGGAATATTCATTAGTGAAAGTTTACATGGTGTATGGAATAATGGAAGTATATGATCCATATCAGTAATTGGGAATACCTTAAGAAAGGTTGGTAGACCGAGAAAAAAAAAGTCCTAAAGAAAAAGTGGGAAAATTAATTTGAAGTGTTAGTGAAACGTAAGGCTAACATTTAACGTTAGGATGTTTGGAGAATATGCTGAACTAACTTTCTTTTACTGAAGTGCAATGTAAATAGTATAACTGATTTAAAGTAAAAGGTTGAAGCACTCACGAGGCATTTTAGTGTAGTATATGTGATATAGAAAATTAAAAGGTTGGATGATACGGAAATTCATAGACGGTAATAATGTTACTGTGAGCGAGATAACAAACGATCAGACAAGATGATCTGGATATGTGGAGAGAATTGAATATATAAAATGGAGATAAGCGTATAATTGCAAAACTGTTGGAAGCATCACATATAAAAGAAAAATTGACACATAAGAAGTTTCCAAGGAGAGATACTGGAATCTCAACTAAAGGAAGGGTGCCACCGGCACTTTTTCCTGCTAAATTCTCGATGAAGAAGCTAATACTTGATTGATTTATTATCTTGAACTAGTGTCAAAAATTGGCCTCAACTATAGACCAAAATTCATGTATCAAAGTTCTCACAATAACAAACATACAGTCGTGAAAATGCCGGAAATCATGATTGTAATAGGACTTTCAATGTCATTGTCGCTATATAGAGGTGGATAGTGCATTTCACTCATAGGCATAACAGAATATTGATGAGAAATCTGAATGATCATAATTAGTGATTAAGGATGCAGGTTATCAGCAATCATCATCATCATCATCTCCTTCTAAGCCTAATGACGCAAAGGGCTTCGATTGATTACAAATTCGAGACCATGTTGAAAAGTTAGATACATATTTATGTTATTTTTGAGAGCAAGTTGTTGTTCGAGAATATATATATATATATATATATATATATATATATATATATATATATATATATGTATATATATATATATATATATATATATATAAATATATATATATATATATATATATAATATATATATATATATATATATATATATAAATATATATGTATATATATATATATATATATATATATATATATGTATATATATATATATATATATATATATATATATATATATAAATATATATATATATATATATATATATATATATATATATATATATATATAAATATATATGTATATATATATATATATATATATATATATATATATAAATCTATGTATATATATAAATATATACCTATATATATATATATATATATATATATATATATATATATATATATATATATATATATATATATATATATATGTATACATATATTAAAGTGTAAAATCCACAGGAAACAGGAAAGGAAGGGTCCAGGTACCAAGTGCTTTCGTGTATTATGTACACTTCTTTGTTCCCTGAAGAAGTGTACTTATTACGCGAAAGAGTTTGGTTTCTGGTCTTTACCTTTCCTGTTTCCTGTGGATTTTACACCTTAATATCTGTCATGTGCAGTTTCGTGACTGATAAGTAATATACATATGTATATATATACATAT
>NC_090728.1:198208310-198210810 GCF_036898095.1 Palaemon carinicauda
CCATGAAATATAATTTATTTGGAGAGATTATACATTGAAACCTTCATGAAAAAAGAAAAATCCTCTAAAAACAATACATTATATATGAACTTAATTCCAATTTACTGAAGAATGCATAGTCATCAATTAAAGTCACTGAAAAATTTACCAAATTCAAAATAATCTATGTCTACATCTAGATCAGGATTTCGACTGCTATTATTATAAAAGTTAGAAGAATTCAGAAATAGATATACTAGAATCGCCAGCGTCAATTATAATCTTACCACGAAAATCCAACCTTGAGTCCTTACATTGTATCGTGAAATTGCACCATCCAATCTGAAAAGTGTCAATTATCAGAAAGTTTTCTTGTAAAAGTGCGGGATCCCTAAAAAAAGGACATATCTTAAGCTAATAATATAATCACTAGGAAGTGTCAAATGAAAGTAACAATTTCATATAATAATGCATACATCCACATTCTTAAAAATTTAATATCAACAATCTTAATAAACAGAGCTTATAAAAATAAGTTTGCAGAACTTTACTTTAACTTTTTGATCAACAAGCTTTAAGTAAACTTCAGAACCTGAATAAAGAACAAAAAGGTCGAACACTCACCGAAATTGAGGGTTTTAAAAGCATGCCTCCCTGTAGCACACTGGAGGCCATTAAGGTCTACTGTGAGGTACAAGGAACGTCCTCTCGGGGAGGACTAGCTTGCTTGAGATTGGATTAAGTATAAAACAAAACCATACTTGCCTTTATTTCAGATTGGAAAATACTTCACCAACTTTCAGTGTTATAACCAGTCAGTCTGTAACGATATATGGGTCTGCACGTAATTATAATGCAAGTAACGCCATCTTTAAGAAAAATTCTCAACGGGATTATCAGTTTGAAACGGGTAATTGGGAGATTACAGACTTTTCTTTCCTGAAAGAGCAAATAAATCCGAAAGTTGAAACCTGGGTATGTAAGAATTAAGTATACAGAAATAAACAGGTGTTGAGGAATTTAATAACATTCGGCATACAAAGAAAAATTATGAACGTATTTTAAAACGTGCGTATTTGAACCATTCATTTTATACAGAAATAAACAAATACAAACAAACATCAAAAAGGCACAGAACGACATCAAAGTATTTGAAACTTAGAAAAATTTTAGTACAACTTAACGCAGGTCTTCGCCTACCATCTACTGTAAACGAACGCGAAGTTATCTCGTATACCAGCCTCCACCAACCACCCAACTGTTCAGGATTACAGCAAGGCAGCCCAAGATAGATTAGATATGCAAAGCCAAGGACTCTAAACAGAGGTACAGCAGGGCGTACCTATAACAACGTAACCATAAATCTTTATGTTCATTCCTTAAAATGCGACATACATACATACATACATAGATATATATATATATATATATATATATATATATATATCACTGAATTTATGCAAGCAGTTATCGCCTTCTTCGTTTGATAAGCTTTTTGATCTTCAATTTTAAATTTTAATAGTAGTTCAATGAATCACATTATTTTAATCATAGCATGGGTTCCCGTATTCTCTGATGGTTAAAAAAGGGGTTTTACTCATGTATCGATTCTGGTGATTCCGCAATCTTTGGCAAAATAATACGTAAACAGAGATAACTCATATAATTGAAACGTGACAATAACTGGTTATTCGTTAGTATGACGGGGCCCGAGCTAATGTAAAACTTTTTTTCCCTCCACCTTAATATGCATATTAAATACAAGGAAAAAAAGACAGCAAAAATGCATAGCAGCCGATATAAAGACGTGTTTTTTTTTTATAAGGAAATTTAGTTATACATAGTTTGCGTTTATTCATACATATATTTAGGATATGGACAGTTATACTTTTAATGTTAGTTATCAAAATGAAATTGACAAATTAGCATTTGTATCTGTACATACGTTAGCCGGTCTCATATACATGTAGTGTTAAGGGTCGTTATGAAACAGAATTTGTTGCTATCATATTTCATAAAGTAATAAAACACAGAAACAAACAAATAATACAAATTTATAAGCAAGATTTTCTTCATGTTTTTATCTAAAAAAATAAAAAAACTGTGAAAAAGTCCTTAGGCAATAAATTCATTGTGTCGCGCGCTTAATATTTGCAAAAGTCAGACTACCAACAACCCATTTATAACTTTATCGAATTTTGTATTTGTTTTTATCTCTAAACCATTCCTGTTTTCCGATGGTTCCATTAAAACGATCCCTTAAAAAACAAATATTTCATAGTCCATGGTGAAAAGCTTGGAAAAACTCATCACTTCAAAGTTAAATTCAATCAGTTTTTTATTATCTATCTCTCTCTCTCTCTCTCTCTCTCTCTCTCTCTCTCTCTCTCTCTCTCTCTGTATTCCGCTAGTGAATAGCCTACATATATCCGGAACACGTTACATATAAATTAATGGGCGAAGGATACTACGAAGAGGAACATCTTAGATTAGATTCCTCCAGAGACTTTAGCTGATTATA
>NC_090728.1:198213310-198218310 GCF_036898095.1 Palaemon carinicauda
AATTTTTGGGGAACGGTTTAAGTTCTTGGACAATTTTGTTCGGTGATGCATTTAACTTTTCCAAATATATGATGTATTACAGCGATCATATATATATTTGTATATGACGCTCGATCAAAAATTATATGAAACTCGATGTTTCAACTTGAGAAAATCACTCATTGAAGTTGAGGGGGAAATACCAAATTTTGTGAAGCATGTGAATAAAAAAACACATACATTTTTACTAAGGTAATATTGTATATATTAAAACGGTTGCCGCGGAAGTATGGACTTGTAAAGATGTTCGTTCAGAAGACAGTCGTTTATCTTGTTCAAAAAATTGAATTTAAAACTACGATTAAAAAAAAAAGAAGAAAAAAAAATGTCTAATGTTAGTATTCGTTTGCAATATCATGCATCAAACCAAAGTTTATCGTTCGGAATGAGCTAAAAGCTAAACGTCATATTCCATTTCTTCCTTCTCCGGGGACATTGGTAATTCAATGTATAACGTTTTGAAATAAAATCATATTCTGTTACCCCATAAATGGTATGTAATGTCGGCTATTATTATTCTGTAGAAATGTTGATAGGAACGTATCGATAAACTGTATATATTTGCAGTTGCACTACGAGCCCTATGAGTTCTAATTAATAATTCAGTCTATGATAATGTCTTTTACAGTTTAAATTCACCCTGCGTATATTGATCGAAAGTATATTTTTAAGGTCAGATTTTCATTGTTGAACAAAGGAAAGTAAACAGTAAAAGACGGAAATATAATCCAAAACATAGTATATTTTAATATTTCCCCTGAAGATACCGTTATTGGAGCTCTGCTTATATCCACTTCATTCCAGTGCGCATTAAAAATAAAATATGTTGAGCATGCAGTAGAATTGTCATTACCTCTGCTGAAATTGCCCTATCATTATCACCCTGCCTTACAGAAGGATTACATTGTATTGCACCGAAAGATATATTGCAATTACTCTAGGGTAATGCTGCAATAGTTAGTCCTCTTGAAGTAAATTATCAATGCATGATGCCATTTTTGCTGTGTTTTACCTTTCATATTCTTTAATAAAAGGATGGCAAATGAGTTTCTAGAATGTGATAATTATTATATATTTGCATGCGTTTAA
Organism: Palaemon carinicauda; assembly: GCF_036898095.1. Lineage (NCBI taxonomy): Eukaryota > Metazoa > Arthropoda > Malacostraca > Decapoda > Palaemonidae > Palaemon > Palaemon carinicauda. The sequence continues at coordinate 198,214,439 of NC_090728.1, forward strand.
GACAATACAATTTTGTCTATGATTGTAATTATAGTAAAATAATAATCTAAACCCATATGACATTTAAAAAAATTGTATATCTATTTGACAATATGTAACACATTGTTTAACCATGATCAATTTGTCAAATAAATTTCTATTTATGCATAAATATACAGAGAGGGAAAAGTTATTTTGCGAACTACATTTTCACCCTATTATTATGAAAAAAAGTTTTCCAATATATCGGTTCAACGGTCACCATATATATGTAGTTATTCAGAAACGACTTTGGAATGGTATGAATTCGTCGAAAAAAGAGAAGTTATTTCCGTGTCATAACATGGCAACAGTTTCAGATTTTATGATGTTACCATCGACGCGAGGTGATTTATTTTTTTTTTTTTTTTTTTTGGCTGCATCCAAGGTTGTCGGAGCTTTTAGTTATAAGTATTATCAATTGATGAAATTATTGCAAAAAAGGTGAAATTAGTATGAAAAAATTAAACCGAAGGTTTACCTGTTATTAACAATATTGAAAATGAATGTTTCGAAACAAGCAATTACATCATCTCTCTCTCTCTCTCTCTCTCTCTCTCTCTCTCTCTCTTCTCTCTCTCTCTCTCTCTTTTCTGTTCTTATTATCGAAGATGCTCTCTCTCTCTCTCTCTCTCTCTCTCTCTCTCTCTCTTTCTGTTCTTATTATCGAAGATGCTCTCTCTCTCTCTCTCTCTCTCTCTCTCTCTCTCTCTCTCTTTTCTGTTCTTATCATCAGAAATGGTATCTCTCTCTCTCTCTCTCTCTCTCTCTCTCTCTGTTCTTAATATCAGAAATGGTATCTCTCTCTCTCTTCTCTCTCTCTCTCTCTCTCTCTCTCTCTTCTCTCTCTCTCTCTCTCTCTCTCTCTCTCTCTATGCTCTTATCATTAGAAGATGGTCTCTCGCTCTCTCTCTCTCTCTCTCTCTCTCTCTCTCTCTGCTCTTATCATTAGAAGATTCTCTCTCTCTCTCTCTCTCTCTCTCTGTTCTTATCATCAGAAATGGTATCTCTCTCTCTCTCTCTCTCTCTCTCTCTCTCTCTCTGCTCTTATCATTAGAAGATGGTCTCTCTCTCTCTCTCTCTCTCTCTCTCTCTGCTCTTATCATTAGAAGATTCTCTCTCTCTCTCTCTCTCTCTCTCTCTCTCTCTCTCTCTCTGTTCTTATTATCAGAGGATGGTCTCTTAGACCATCCAAGAGTGGAAGATGCAAAATACACCGGAAGATGCATTCGCAACTCTCTGGTGGATATAAGAGGTGTCTCGCACCGAGGGACATGAGGGAACCCAAACATAAACTAAGGCAATAAGTAAGGCTCTCTCTCTCTCTCTCTCTCTCTCTCTCTCTCTCTCTCTCTCTCTTCTGCACTTACCATGAGGAGATGGTTACATAGTCTAAAAAAAACCTCATCGGTCTCATTAAAACTATTCGTTCCCCGATTCTTATACGTTGCATCATACACACTTGACACAATACACATTCCTCTCTATCAGTCTTGTTACAAACATTCAAGTATATATATATATATATATATATATATCAAATAAGCCATATATATTTTTGATATATTAATGTCTGGATTCTCTTAACGACCTCGGGATCAGAGCCCCAGGCGAAATCACACAAAGACAAGAGCTTGGCTCCGGCCGGGAATCGAACCCTGGTCGGCAAGCTTATATAGACAGTGACTAACCCACTTGGCCACGAAGAAAGTATATATATATATACATATATATGTATATATACATACATACATATATATATATATATATATATATACATAGGAAATTCATTGATAAAACTAAGTGAATATTTGATACCCTAATACGAAATTTGGATACAGCCTAGTAAGATGAAGAAATTCTATAATAAATATTGTTATAACAAACAATGGAAACTGGTTCATGAATATTTGCTCATTTTTTGTCTGTTAAGTTCACTAAATAAGAATTAACAAATGTTATTATCTACATTTTTGTTTTAGGACGGCATTGTTGAAAACGTCAAATGATAAATTGAAATACAGCTGGCACACAATGCTCTATATATTACATTTTCGATGTCACTACTTGTTTGGATATGATTTCCATTGGATTTTTTCCTGAAGGGAAAAAGAAATTAGAGATTAACCGCAGTTTCATATTTTTTAATTACAAGACTACTGCAATATGTTTAAAGATTACCGTACCTTAAAAGGATGGAGGTTTTCATTAAAACAAAAATTAACATACCACCTCCTACTCCCTGCCAAAAGTGCATGGAAGTTATGAAAAATATCAATGTTTATGTGACAATTTTAATAAAAAATGTAATGTTACCATATGATGATCGTTATATTTATTGGCAGATTAGAGAATGGTAACATGAACGTGCGTAAGAATGAAAATAATATATCATAACCTAGTAATTTGGATTTGGCGTATAGAAATAAATCAGCTGAGGGCATATGGATGGTAGTAGAGGGATTGATTCTAAAGAATTATATGATTTTACATAAAGAGAGTATTTTTGTATCAAGTGGTTATTAATAAGATATAAATACTATATATAGATATACATAGAGACGGCAAAATTTACTGAGCTAATGTATGGACACTTCGCAAGAAATATATTGCAAATTAAAAATATCCAAGAGTAGCTAGAAGTTCCTACATATTGTATGAAAGTTATATATATCTTGATAACGTTGATATTACTCTTATTCTACTAATATTCTCCGTTCGCTAGAGCATTAACATATAATTCTAGGAACCTGCATTAGAACACACACTCACCAAATAAAGCTACATTTCCTTGCTCCAGAAAACTAACGTCTTCAGATACAAATGCATCAATAGGAGAATTCTGAGGAGTGGTTCTATGAAGTCTTTTTGAACAAAATATTATGAGAAATGCGCAGAAGGCAGAGTATATTCATTTTGCGTTAAACATATGATGAACTTGTCAATAAAGTGAAACATAAATAACAGAATGTAATGCAAAAGTATTGAAATCTCCTTACGGCAAAGAGATTTGGCTGAAATCTGTGTTCAAACGAAATGCATTTAGTTTCTTAATTCCTAAAAGTAAAAAAAATGGCCGAGAGAGAGAGAGAGAGAGAGAGAGAGAGAGAGAGAGAGAGAGAGTTTAATTGTTTTAGGAAATTCCCCTAAAGGAACCAGCATACATTTATTCCCCTAAGTATTCCTTTGAAAATACCTTCTCATAGTAAATTACGACTCGTTTTTATCCCAATGTTCAAAGGCACCAGTTGAGGACCAACTAAAAATGCTTTCCGAGAAGTTTATTTTTACTGAGTATGCTAGATAGAATAAAATAATGAAGGGCTCTCTTAAAATGCATGGTCAACTAAGACTTGTACTCTGAGGTTATTTTATATTATCAATTTTCAGCTATTTCTAGTCCACTGCAGGACAAAGACCTCAAACATGTTAATTGACGTCCAGGGCTTGCCCAATTTTCATCTCCACGCTGGCCACTGCGGAATGGTGATAGTAGGTGATTTTAATCTGACTGCTCACAACAAACCAACCTAGTATTAATTGCCTTCTCTATCCTACTTTTATCGATCATGGTGATAAGCAAACCCTTTCACCACGTTAAGGTATCACCATTTACAAAGAGTACACACACGCACACATGCACACACACACACACACGCATATATATATATATATATATAAAACGGCAACAACAAATGTAGCTGTTTCTAGTTCATTGCAGAACAAAGGCCTCAAACATGTCAATTCATGGCTGGATTTCTACCATTTTTCATCACCAGGAGGCCAGTAATTGGTGATTGGATATTTAGGTCTCATCGCTCGAAACAAACCAGCCTAGTATGGATGGCTCTAAC
>NC_090728.1:198225810-198235810 GCF_036898095.1 Palaemon carinicauda
AGTCTATACAAATAATAGCATATGTCTGTGTATGTTTCTGTTTGACATATACATTTTTTTGACCATATGAACAGGATTGTAAAGTTGTGCATCGAAAATACTTTATGAATTTATTTAGATATCACTAGTAGAATTATATATATATGTTAACCTTTCTGTTGAAATATTTTTTGCCCACCTATTAATGATTTTCTTTCAACAAATGTGGTTCAAAATTAGATCGCTATAATTTCCATTCCAATAAACCAACATCCATCGGTGAATATAACACAAGATCTGTTTTTCTTTGATTTTGATAAATTTGATGGGCTTCTTTTAAAAATCAACAAAAGTTAACAAGTCTTGTCCTTGAACAGTAAAGCAAAAAGTCACCAGCGAGATAAGGTAACTATATCGGCGCACCAAATAAAAATAAATAAATTTAAGAGATAAGACTTTAAGAAATTAAATTCGTCTGTTAAAAGTTGTTGGTAGCTGCTACGATAGTTATATGAGGAATTTAGTGAATTCAGGACATAGGTGATAGGAAAATATATCAAGTACAGTACATAGGACTAGAATGAATATTCAAACTTTAAAAATTTCATCTGGCTTTCTATCTTTTAAATGAATTTGATAGAATTTTTTTTATGTTATTCCTCACATTTTTACTTCTACTTTCGTTTTTACTTTTTTACAATTACTTTTAATAGTTTTGTAGCTTCATAATAATCGCTCTAAAGCTATGTCACTTTAATAGGTAATTGCTAAAAAAGCGTCTTGAAAATAGCTAAAAGTTAGTTCTCATATCGACAATTAATTATAGGATTGTGGTGGCCTAGTGGTTGCGTCATTGCCTGGTGATTGCCAGATTGGAGTTCAAGTCCCGCACAAACTCGTTAGTTCCTTTGGTCGCTGAAACCCACACCATTCTTGTGAGCTAAAGATGGGGGGTCTGGGGAAGCCTATAGGTCTATCTGCATAGTCATCAGCAGCCATTGCCAGGCCCCTCCTTGGTCCTAGCTTGAGGGTAGAGGGGTGTTGGGCGTTGATCATATGTAATGCGGTCAGTCTCTAGGGCATTGTTCTGCTTGATAGGGCAATATCACTGTACCTTGCCTCTGCCATTCATGAGCGGCCTTTAAACCATTAAACCGCATATTGTTAGTACTGGAACAACATAAGTAAGTAGCTAATTAGGAGCCTACGAGCATTTCTGCATTTTCACCTTTTCTACTCACTATGAATATGGAATTATTCTCATTCATTAAGTTGACAATAAATTATCTTTGTTTTATTGTGTGATTTTACGTAAAATCCGTTAATGGTAATACAGAAGCGGCATTATGTTATTTTCTGTTAAAACATTATGAATAAGAACGGCTTAATTCTATCTCTTGTTATCATTTTAACCATGTACGAAGTTTTTAGTATATTGAAATAAGATGAAAATAAACAACTTCAAAAAGTATATGAAAACCTTTTCCTTATTTTCACCTTTAGATACCTTAAAAAAAAAAAAAAATTTTGTTAGAATATTTCTTTTCCGCTTCTCAGAAACCACAGGTGTCGACATATCAAATGTCAAAAGCCTTTTCCTTGTGAATAAAGCTTTATTGGCTATTGAGAAGTGAAGATGCATATAAAAAATACCCACGGACTTAGCCACAGACATTGAGGATTATGATGAACATGCAGAGGTCAGTGATGTTTGTGAGTGTGGATGCAACGAAATAAGAAAATGGTACACTTATGGTTGACCATTTAAGTAGTGCTATATATATATATATATATATATATATATTGCTGTATATACATGTATACATACATATATATATACTATATGTATATATGGCTATATATACATGTATATATATATATATATATATATCGTGCTAAACGGTATATTACCGTGCAGTGCGGTATATTACCATGCAAGGTAGCATATACTTTCCTAGACGGTATATCTTCCCAATCCAATCGTTGGACTCGTAAAAGCGGATGAGCAACTTGGTGGATTAATGAGAGCTCTGGGTGTGGAGGAAATGCTCCCCTAAAGTTCGATGAAGTCACAGGCAGCAGGGTGAAGGATTGGGTTTAAGTCAATGGAGAAACTATCTCCTCAGCTTTTGATCCATATGCTTTACAGTTGATGTTATTAGAATTAGTATGGACCGGTAGGCGTCATCTGCCTTAGTAAGATAGGCACTGTGCATCACAAGAAACTGGTTATCCTTTGATGTATTTAGCCAATGAATCCCTTATGGATTTAGTCAGTCATGGAAAGAGAAGATGACAGAATGGCTCCCCAGTCCCGACGTAGCAGGATGCTAATAGGTAATTGGAATGCTAGAACCATGAAACAGATTGGGAATTTACAGTAAGTTAAGTGTGAATTTAAGAAATATAGTTTAGATATCTTGGCCTAAAGTGAAACACGTTGCAAGGGGACTGATGAGGAAACTTTAGACCAAGGCAATATATATATTTACTCAGGAAGATCAGATGGAATTGAAGAGAAGGGGTAGTAATGATGATTGCGCCAAGAGCAGAAAAGTTATTAATCAAGTGGAGAGCTTTAAATAGTAGATTATTACTAGCAAAGTACAAATCAAAGCAGTGCAATATGAGTATTATAGTTAGCTATGCCCCCAAAAATTATTTCGTTGAAGAAGTGAAAGAAGAATAACAATAAAGAACTGCAAAGGGTAATAGATAAGATCCCCGGGAGAGATATGACAATTGTGATTGGCGACCTCTATGCTAAAGTTGGAAAAAATAATAAAGGGATAGAGAATGTGATGGGTGTCGATGGTCTTGGCGAAGTTACAAAGGAAACGGTAGCACATTTCATAAGTTTCTGTTTAGCAAACAATCTTCTCGTTAGAGGTACTCTTTTTGAACACAAGAACATCCACAAGTATACATGCACTTCACCTGGTGGTATTTAAAAAAAATCATATAGTTCACATTGCCATTAATACAGAGAGAAGGAGGACTCTGAGAAATGTAAGAAACTATAGAGATGCCGATATTAGTAGTGATCACCTGCTGCTCGCTGTCACACTGAAATTAAGACCGAAAGCACCCAATAGAAACACGGATACAATATCTAGGTTTGATACAACTAAGCTTCTTAGAAGAAGAGCACAGAGAAAGATTTGCAATTGAATGTAGGAATCGATTTGCAGTCTTAAAAACTTTAAGAGACGAAGAACAGACAATTAATGAAGAATGGTGTGATAATCACAACATATATCAGTCAGTTGATCATGAAGTCTTGGGACACGCAGTTACAAGGAGAAAGCCATGGATATCAAATGATACTTAGGATACTATACAAATGGAGACAAAGACAGAATTTTTTTGTGTAAAGTTTTCGAGTTAGTAATGAAAATTACGAGGTAAAACATGCTAAGCATTCCTGTATTGACAGTGAGATAAAGAGAAAAGCCAGGCATGACAGGATAGAATATTTAGACAATGAAGCAGATGAGGCTGACAAAGTAATGAATTCTGGAAGTGTCTTTATTGTAAGAATTGCTCCTAGAATTATTAATGAAATTTTTATGGGTCAAGTAAGAAGAAACTTATACCCATCAAAAAGAGGTATTGATCTGTTATAACAATAGAGGATGAAGAAAGACAACGTTGGATGGAACACTTTAGTGAGGTTATGAATAGGAGATATGGAGGGAGTAATTTGATTGATATGCCTGAAGCCGAGAAAGACCTTGGAGTGCCCATGAATGAATTCAGTGTGTTCGAGGTCAAAGTTATCCTAAAAAAACTAAAGCGATGGAAAGTTTCGGGATAAAATGGAATATCTGCTGAGATGATACTGGCTGGAGAAGAAGTGACTCCCAGACCACTTACAGGACTATTTTGTAGAAAGTGGTATAAGGAAGTAAAACATGATGAATGGGAGTTAGGAGTGTTGGTGACAAAAAAAAAAAAAAAAAAAAAAATACAGAGGCATAATTCTTACGTCAGTTGTTATGAAAGCATATACTATGCTTATTCTAAAGATAGAAAGATTGATGAAATCTAGAGAGCTTAACAAGCACAATTTAGGAACAATTTTCATGTTGGGGCATTTTTCACACCAATGCATAAAATATAGAAATCCTCTTTTGATAGCATTTGTGGACTATGATAAAAAGCCTTTGATAGTGTGCACCAGCCAATTTTTTGGAGAGTCCTACGTTATTTTGGAATTCCTCTTAAATATGTAAAATTTATTATATTTGTTCATGAGCATAGCAAGTACAAAGTTAATGTTAATAGAGGCTTATCAAAGGAATTTCCATTAAACAGTGTAATACTCGAAAGGAATTTATTGTCAACTATGTTATGAGCCGAGAGAAGGTTGTGACTCAAAGGCAGGATGAAAGCAACTGAGTAACTTTATTACAGAACACTCCTTTATATACATAAACTCAATGCAACAGAAAATATCCTGTTCCACTGACACTGCATGGGTTAACAGTTAACGGTGAGAAAATCATACATGTTATTTCAGGTTCTTTTTAGTGGAAGGGGAGAGCAAAGATACAAGCATAATATATACACAAAATTAAATGTCGTTACTATGTACTATCATGTGACACATGGTTGGTATATTGCTCCCCCCCCCCCTAAAAATGACATAGTGTACATGCTAAATAGGGCACCCTGATCTAGAGAGGCGAACTGTAAACGGGTCATCTGGCAGGAGATAAGCAGGTTTTAGACGATCAATGGAGACCCAGTCTTCTTTTCCACAAATGATTAGTAGGAATGCTTTCGGACTGTGTCGGATCACAAGGAAAGGGCCTGTGTGAGGGGGCGTTAGCGGTGGCTTGCTAGTGTTGTTGCGCAGGAAGACGTGCGTTACAGAGTGCAAGTCTGACGGTATGTGGTACTTCGCGGGGAGCTTGTAAGTCTGGCGGCATGGAGTAAATTTTCCTACAACGTGACCTGTGCGCTGGAGATCGTCGGAGGAGGTTGTAGAAAGAAAAAATTCGGCAGGGACGACCAACTGGTCGCCATACACCATTTCAGCTGCCGAGACGTCGAGGGTGTCTTTAGGAGTGGTTCTTATTCCCAGGAGGACCCAAGGAAGCTGAGTAAACCAGTTGGAATTCTTGCAGGGTGCGATGAAAATTTTCAACCATTCCATTGGCAGCGGGGTCGTAGGCAGTTGTCTGATGTAGGGTGATGCCCAGGAGATTCGCTAATGATCTCCATAATTGAGAGGTAAAAGTGGTTCCCCTATCAGAAGTAATATGCTCAGGGATACCAAATCTTACAATACATCCTATGAGTAAGGCAGATGTACATGAAGCGGACGTTGCAGTTTCCATGGGAATGGCTTCAGGCCAACGAGTGGAGCGGCGGTCGATGACGGTAAACAGGTAATGATTTCCTTGTGATGTGGGTAGGGGGCCTATAACGTCAACGTGAATGTGTGCGAAACGATGCTTAGGTTGAGGAAAGGTGCCCACTCCTGAATTCGTGTGTCAATGTACTTTGGAAGTTTGGAAAGAAGTATAGGGGTAGACCCAATCCTTAGCATCCTTAGAAATGCCGTGCCAAATCAACTTCGTCTTCAGCAGCTTTGCAGTAGAACGGTACGAGGGATGTGAAAGGCCATGAATGAAATCAAACACCTGCCGGCACATGGGAGCAGGAATCCAAGGTCGCGGTCTACCAGTACTGACGTCACAGAGGAGGGTGAAGTTGGAGTCTTCGGGGGGGAAGTCTTCCCAACAGAGGGACGTGCAGGATGTCCTACATGCTTGATACTCTGGATCCTATCGTTGGGCTTCAGCCAAGGCGTTGTAATCCAATCCCAGTTGAACGGCAGCCAACATGTTTCTTGACAGGGCATCGGTAACGGGATTAATTTTCCCAGGGACGTATTGAAGGGTGCAATTGTATTCAGCCACGGCGGAGAGATGTCGGCGGTGACGGGCGGACCAGGCATCAGACTGTCAAGTGAAGGCGTGCACCAGAGGCATGTGGTCTGTACGAATGACGTAGATCGTACCTTCTAAGAAATGGCAAAGGTGACGGACAGCCAAGTGCACCGCCAGCAATTCGAGATCGAAGGTAAAATAACGCAATTCTACCTTGGACAGTTTTCTGCTGAAGAAGGCTAATGGGCCATGTGAGCCGTTGACCACCTGCTCGAGTACTGCACCAATAGTGACGTCGCTGGCATCGGTGGAGAGAAGGAGAGGGGCATGTGGGATAGGAAAAGTGAGAGCCGCAGCAGTTGATAGGGCCTTCTTTAGATTGCAGAAGGCTGCTTCTTGAAGGGGACTCCACTTCAGGTGCTTTGGCTTACCCTTGAGGGAGGTGTAGAGGGGAGCAAGAGTGGCGGCAATGATTGGCAGAAAACGTGGATAATATTTGATCATGCCCAAGAATTCCTGCAGAGCTTTGACGGTCGAGGACGCGGGGAAGTCCTGAACGCCTGCTATCTTCTCAGGGAGGGGATGGACTCCTTCAGGAGTGATGCAGTGCCCTAAGAACGACACCAAAAGTAAACTTGTTTTACCGGACTACAAGGCCGCTTTGTTGCCGGCGGTCGAGCCCGATGCGCAGGTGACGGAGGTGTTCCTCTTTTGATGAGGAGGACACAAGTATAGTCCTCCACATAACATACACAGAAGGGGAGGTCCCCTAAGATGCCAACCATGAGACATTAAAACGTGGCCCCAGCATTACAAAGGCCAAAACAGGAGTAATTGAAGGTGTATGTACCAAACGGAGTGGTGATGGCAGTCTTGGGGATGTCTTTTGGGTTCATGGGTGCCTGTTAATACCCCTTCAGGAGGTCGAGCGTAGAGAAAACCTTCGCTTTGTGCAGGTAGGAGGTTACGTCGGCGATGTTTGGGAGGGGATAGTGATCCGGTTCTGGGCAATTTCAAGTGCCTGTAATCCCCGCACAGACGGAGGGAGTCGTCTTTCATCAGAACGATGTGTAAGAGTGACGACCATGGGCTGGAGGCCTTTGGCAAAGGCCCATTTCCTTCATTTCGGCGAACGTCTGTTTGGCGGCTGCCAATCGTTCCGGAGCCAGACATCTGAATTTTGCGAGTACTGTGGGTCCTGTCGTCTTGATATGGTGATGAATACCATACTTGGCAGGAGCCGTGGGTGTTTGGCAAAGTTCTGGACGGAAAACTTCCGGGTACGACGTGAAGAGGTGGGCGTAGGCATCCGTGGGTGCGCTGATGTGGAGAACGAGGTTAGAGGGGGCAGGTTGAAGAGGTGTCGACAAGTACGAGTCTGAGTTGACCAATCGTCGGTGGGCGATATTGACCAGAAGGTCGAAATGAGAGAGGAAATCAGCACCGAGGATTGGTAATGTGACATCAGCAACGAGAAACTTCCAGTTAAATTTACCGTTTCCAAACGATAATGTGAGTTTCTCGTAACCGTAGGTGGGTATCGCAGATTCGTTGGCAGTTACCATGTGGACGTCGGCAGACGTAGACAGACTAAGTCATGTCCTGAAGAGTTCCCTGGGCAAAAGAGAACAACAAGCACCCGTGTCTACCAAAAATCGCATGCCCGTTCCTACTTCATGTAAAAAAAAAAAAATAGAAAAACGGGAGGCTGCCGCCATGAGCAATGGCCTACTTATATGTTTTTTTGGCCACTGACAATCCTTGGCACATTTCTTCGTGGTTGCCCCAAATCTGTTGTTGTAGTAGCAAAACTGCGGTGGATGGGAGGTAGTAAGTGGCTGTAGAAGTCGTTGGTTGGGGTGCGAGCGATTGGTGAGTGGTAGTGGCTTTGTCGCCGCTTCTGCACCTCACGAGCTAGGCGTGTATGTCCTACGGTATCCTCTTCGTCAGGAGTATAGGCGTTGATGGAGGTCTTGAAGTGGCTGTCCATAAGGGCGTCGGCTTTGGTCATCAAGTCCTTTATGGGTAAACTATCGACATCGGGTATGGCAGCGCGTACAGATTCGGGTAAACGGCGTATCCAAAGGACACGAAGTAGGTTCACCTCACGAGGAAAGCCATATGCGGCAGGTTGCAGGCAAGCGATACTGGTCATTTCCCTGAGGGCGAGCGAAGCCCTTTGGTCCCCCAACGGTTGTTGAGAGAGCTGAAAAAGTTTTGCTGTACTGTCGGCTGGGGACGGCAAGTATTGCTGCAGAAGGTATGTTTTCAGGGCATCATAAGGTATTGGGGTGTCTCCTTGTTCACAAAGCCAGTCGGATATTTCCAGGAAGGTGTCCTCAGGTATCGCCGCGAGAACATAATTTGCTTTGGTGGTGTAGTGAGTCCAGCCCTTGATGCGAAACTGGACTTCTGTGCGCTGAAACCAAGCAAACGCCTCTCCGTTGGCGAATGACGAAAGTTTCAATGGGGCAGCTGCAGCGCAAACTTCCGTAGAGTCCGCCATAGTACCAACGACGGAGGGGCAAGGCGGGGTGGAAGGCAGGAAGAGCGAGTCGACTTCCTGGGCTACCAATGTGACGAGCCAAGAAAAGGATGTGACTCAAAGACAACATTAAAGCAACTGAGTAACTTTATTACAGACACTCACCTTTATATACAAAAACTCAATGCAACAGGAAATTTCTTGTTCAACCGACACCGTACCGGTTAACATTTACGGTGATAAAAAACAGACACATTATCTCAGGTTCAATGCAACAGGAAATTTCCTGTTCAACTGATACCACACCGGGTAACACCTAACGGTGAGAAAAACATACATGTTATTTCAGGTTCTTTTTAGTGCGAGGGAAGAGTGCAGATACAAGCATAATATATACACAAAATGAAATGTTGTTACTATGTACAATTGTGTGAAAAAAGTTTGGTACTACTATGTTGTTTATCCACCTCATTGATTTTATAATGCATAGAACAGTCAGAAAAGGAGGAAAAGAATTGGCCTGGATAGGTGATATGAATTTAGCAGACCTAGAGTATGCTGAAGATGCTGTCCTTGTTAGCAAAACACCATAGGATTTGCTATTCTTGCTTACCAGAATGCTTGAAATATCACACGAGGCTGGGCTGAAGATAAATATTAGAAAGACTGAGAGGATGAAAACAAAGTATGTAATTGAAGATGAAATATCATTGGAAGGAGAAAGGATTGATGAGGTACAATCATTTAAGTATTTAGAAACTATGATCCCTAATACAGGGTCTTTGGAATTAGAGTTTAGTGAAAGATTGAAAAAAAGGATACAATACAGCAAGGTTAAGTAATATTTGGAAATCAAATCACCTGAAATTACAAATAAAAATCAGACTATATTTCAGTTTAGTGAGATTGGTGTTACTATATGGACATGAGTCATGGTATGACAATGAAACAATCTCCAATAGAATTAGTAGATTTGAGAACAAAGCTCTCCAAAGGATGTTGGGAGTTAAATGGCAGGACAGGATTAGAAATGGAACTATAAGAAAGATTACTCAAGTGCCATATGTGGATGAGCTCATGACAAGGGGTAGATGGAGATGGTTTGGGCATGCTCTTCGTACTCCCCAAGAGAGATCAGTTCACCAAACGTTTAGCCGGGCTCCACAAGGCACTAGAAGATTTGGAAGACCCAGGGCTACATGGTCGAGGATTAAGAAGCGTGAAGTAAGAGGTGATGAATGGAGAAATATGGAATTAAAAGCTCAAGAAAGAGACGACTGATGAAATCTAAAGGAGACCCTTTGCGTCAATAAACGTAGGAGATGATATATATATATATATATATATATATATATATATATATATATATATAGATATATATATATATATATATATATATATATATATATATATATATATATATATATATATATATATATATATATATATATATATATATATATATCTATATATATATATATATATATATATATATATATATATATATATATATTTATATATATATATATATATATATATATATATATATATATATATATATTTATATATATATATATATATATATATTCACACACATATATATATATATATATATATATATATATATATATATATA
>NC_090728.1:198258310-198265810 GCF_036898095.1 Palaemon carinicauda
AGAAAAATTTAGGAATCTACAAGAAATAATACTCCAAGAATGACGCTTGAATTGATACCCGATCACAACAGCTCGTTCCAAGTCTCCTCTATCCTCTCCCAATTTCTACATTAAATCATTATCGTCATCTCTTCCTACGCCTATTGACCCAAAAAGCCTCAAAATAATTACATTATAACATTGGAAGTAAACATTATTAATAACAAAAAGGATTTAAGTGTCCCAGAATGAATACATGGTTGGTAAATTTACGCAACTTAAATATGTGCCAAAGTAAAAAATATTATCATTAATTGTTTTCACTTTAGATGCAAATATTTGGCCTGCTGAATTGAAATTCCAATCTTAATGGATAACGATACTGAATGGTTTATTCTCCCTCTCTCTCTCTCTCTCTCTCTCTCTCTCTCTCTCTCTCTCTCTCTCTCTCTCTCTCTCTCTCTCTACTGAAGAGGGACCGTAAACATATTGACCCAATATGTTTTCCTCTTTGGTATCTAGCATTTGTTAGAGGTCACAGATCTATGCACTACTCATAGCAACGTTGCTTAAGAACGCCGATTGAACGATAAGAATTCAGTTGATCAACCGATCATCAATACATCTTTCCATCAATGTATATACCCCTTATATACGCCTTATGTACAAACATAACATATATGTATATACGTACATACGTACACACATACAAACCTAAACACACAAACACACACACATACATATATACACGCACACACACACACACACACACACACACACATATATATATATATATATATATATATATATATATATATATATATATATATATATATATGTACACACACACACACACACACACATATATATATATATATATATATATATATATATATATATATATATATATATGTACACACACACACACACATGTATATATATATATATATATATATATATATATATATATATATATATATATATATATACACACACACGTCTTTGTGTCTATGCTGGCGTGCGTGCGCGCGTGTGTGTGTGTGTGAGTGTGGGTGTGCGTTTGTGTAATCTTGGTAAAATCCGTGACAAAGAGTCTAACACTGAAGAGTAAATCCCATACTAGAAGTTACTTTACTTTCGAAAAAAAGAAAACTGAAGCTCTCCTGGAGTGTTATGGGAACCAACCAAGACTGACCTTATCATCTTGAAACCTGTGTCAGAAGGGAGCGAGACTTCCTGGTAATTAGTTGAACATTTCCTGGAAAGGAGATAGCTGGTGTCATGACCCTTAATTAAACTCTCTTCTATTCTCCCCTTGTTTAATTCATGTTGGCATAATCTTCTTGACACACATTCACACACATAGTTATACATGGATATATATATATATATATATATATATATATATATATATATATATATATATATATATATATATATATATAGTATATATATATATATGTATATGATTGTGTGAGCAAGGGGAAAATGACAATATGAATGATGGAACAGGAGAACAGAAGAGAGTTGAATTAAGGGCCTTGGCACCAATTTTCTCCTTTCCAGATATTGCTCTACTGTAGTAGTAACCTGGAGTTTTTTCGTTTCCCACAAACTAGATGTGGGTTTCAGGGAAAACTATAACAGATTGGTCACTGCCGTTTTCGTATTAAAACGGTAATTCAGTACCAGTTGCTCAATTAATATTGTTGATCAGTATATCGTTCTCCAGTCCTTTCATGGGTTACAATTTGCTCAGAACTACTTGAGATATAATCTTACTTCCTCCTATTTACATTGTACTGTTTAAAGGACACGCATGCAATGCCGGGACAACGGACTGTGACACTGTCCTAGCTAGCAGGGCAATGTGCCAGAGAATGACCATATACAGTATATGTATGTTCAGTGCCCAGCCCCCTCTCCAGCCCAGCTAGGACCAAGGAGGGCCAGGAAATTCCTGCTGATTATTCAGTAGTTAGAGTAGACCTATAGGCGCCCCTAAACCCCCCTTCTTTCGCTTACAAGAATGGTTAGGTTGTAGAAACTACAAGAATCTTTCAATTTTGAGTGGATCTCGACCCCAGTCTGGTAGATTCCCAAGCAGAGAGAGAGAGAGAGAGAGAGAGAGAGAGAGAGAGAGAGAGAGAGAGAGAGAGAGAGAGAGAGAGAGAGTTTGAGGAAGAAAGATCACCATATGATATTCACACCTACTCTTCATGTTACATTTTTTTTTTTCATTGAATGTCATCCTTTCACTATATGTGTCTCAGATTTATCACATACTATAGTCATCATCTCTAGATTAAAAAGAAAAAAAAAATATGACGTCAGATATTCATAATGAGTGTGTATCCAATTTTCATAACAAATTGGTAAACAATAATCACAGTAAACTGAACAGTATAATTATTGATGTTTACAGGAGATTCTTGGTTGATTAGGGACTGTAAAGAGAATTGGGAGAAAATGGTAAAATGTATCAAAAGTGAATACGAGGGTAAAATGTTTACAGTAAATGGAAACCTAGAAGAGAGTGTAATAGATATTATTATATTTGTGCTTGATTCATACAAGCATCTTCAGTGAACAAAACGGTTGGGAAAACTAAAAAAGAGGGAAGTTGCATAATGGGAGTTTCAAAATATTCAGTACAGTGTGTTAAAAAAATTGCTAAGGGAATTGAATTTTCTTTTAATCCATGGTGTAAGTCTATGAAGGGAACTTTAATTGTCTGCCCTTTTATAGGGATAGTGTGGAAATCATATACAAATTATATGTGGTTTAATGTGTATATTCACAAAGATTTTCCGAGTATTTTCACTGTGATTATTTTATCAATACGTGATATCAGTATCTGACACATCAAAAAAAAAAAAAAAAAAAATAATCTTACAACTTCATGTTGTATTAGAATCTAACACTACTGTGGTCAGATCAGATATTTAGGTTTTAAAATGATGGGCTGCAATCTTCCTATGTAACTTTTATAACACATAACTGCATTTATTGTTAGGAAGTTTATACTATAATATAATTCTGCGTTTTCCTTTTATAAACTTTCCCTTCCTTTGAGAGATCTTGGCTTCAGCAAAGGATATAAATTTGGTTTTAAATAAGAACAGAGATGTTTAATTTTTTCTATTTTTACCTCTTCCTTTTACACTAATGTTATCTTATGGACACAATTAAAATCAAAGATCCCGAATTGTTGATAAAACTCTACATATGAAAAGTAATCAAATTTGATTGTCTCTGCATATAACAGATCTTCCACGAATTATAAATATATAATTTTAAACGTCTTTCCTCTGTCATTCGCTTCAGGCTCTGGACCGAGACCCACCCTGGGGAAAACCCATCTGGAAGGTTCGGGTGCAGGTCCGTGATGGCCAGGCTCTTTGGAGTCGCCCTCGTAACAAACGACAAGTTCTTGCGTCTGAATTAGGCTCGAGTTCCTCTTCCAAGTTAAGGCCAAATTTAGACGACGTGCGTGAAGGGACATCAGGGAGGCAGGATATCCTAAATAAAAGGAAAAAAACCAAAGAGGATCATGAGTGGAAAGTGTGGCAGAAAAAGATAAGAAAAGAAACGAGAGAGATGAGCAGACACACCTCCTGGCAGGGAGAGATGTCAGAAGTGACGTGGGAAGGAAGTTTTAAAGAAGAACAGTACTTCCCAAAAACCATTGCCAGTCACCGATTATCAGAGCTTTTCAAAGCCTTGGAAAACAGAGTGGTTCCCGATACGGGGAGAATTGAAGACAACATCGACATTCAGTTGTTACACCTTTCAGAGATAAAGGGTGATGACTTACCCCAAAGCAACGTGAAGCAATTCACGGAGACTGGAAGCGAAGGGAAAGAGAGTCATAAATCTTCTCGCGAACATAACAGAGTACGTCAGAGCATTACCGAACTAAATGAGGGCGAACATGGGAAAGTGAGCTCTTATCTCTCCGATATCAAAGGAAAACATCAGTCTCGATCTACGGGAGAAAAAAGTATTAATGTAGCGGAAGAAAAATATCACCAAGGGATTAAGGAGACAAATATATTTCATGGTAAGCACTCTTCACACTATGTACACAAAGGTATTACATCATTAACAGGGAGAAAGATGAATAAAACGACTAATTCCTACATTACTGATACTGGAGATAAGTCTGAAACTGCAAAGCCACCATCAGCTTACGCAGATAATTTATCCAATGAAGCTAATCAAATCGAATCAGAAATGAGGACTAACTACCAAAGACGAGATAAGAAGAAAGGACTCCAATCAAGAAAAGTAAAACGACTGAAACGAGAAGACGATGAACAGTCTTCTGAAAATCATTACGAACTGGGAAGTTTTGGAATCGACGTTGGGTGTGATGACGAATATCCTTACAATTCAAAGAACGTGACAGTCGATCCGTCTGATCCGTGGGCTAATACAGACCTCAGCGCCTACGGCAGCGGGGGAGGATAGGCCGAGTTCATCTGGCGGAAGCTATCGTAACAATCGTTGTTAAGGACATTAATGATAATCCTCCAGTTTTTCCAAATGCTACCATGTTTGGAGAAGTTCAAGAAAATGGACCTGTCGGTGAGTAATGATTCTATGATTATCACAATTTTTTTTATTTTGTATGAACAATTATTTATACGAATTTTAAGACATCACTGCAATTTCAACAGTTAAGTTTGCCAACAATACCTTAGATATTTACTAGAACTAAGTTAGTTGTCCCCATTTGCAGTGGCATTGACTTTTTTTTATTCATTTGAGTTTATGCATGTTGACATATTATTTATACCTTTTCACACATTATTTTCAAATAGAACCTAAGACTATAGTATAGCAATCCATTGACTTTTTTGGTAGAATTTAGGTTTTGAATTCCTCTATAATAAGGGTAAACACAAACTCTACTGTGTTTTTTTATTACTCAAATATATATCTATGTAAGTCTTCATACTCCCTGCTATCCTTATATACATTAAATGTCATATACCAGAGACCCATTAATTTCAAACATCCCCTCTCCGTAATGATGAATTTCATTAAGTCACCTAAAACTATTCAAAAATTTCGTGACAGCTTATAATTCATATCAGTTTACCGTATGTAGATTTATACATCTGTATTGAACAGACCACTGCAGTAAAACAAGAGAGCACAGTCATGCTAAATCGATACACCTTCCACATCTTATGGTGAGAATACTAAAAGTGAGTTATAAAACAAACATAGTTTGACCTAACTGGGGAACCAAATTAGATAGTCACGGTTAAAATGAAGGAAACACGTGAAACACAATACAATATATACGAAATATCTCCATCAGCAGAGACATTCAATTTACAGATCAAGTTCACTTACATATGTTACACAAGTAGATTATATCATATCTCCATGAGTTACACGGTTACAAAATAATAGAAATTTAACACCTTCTTTATCATTCTAATAATTCACACCGATTAGATTTTATATGGTCTTAGCCAGTATCCTTGAACATAGCAATTACTTTTTTCAATACTATTTCACCTGTCAGAAAAATTTTCACCTTTCAAAAAATTTTTTGTTCTCTCTTCTCTACTCTGAAGATGCGTTGAGATTACATGAAAGTACTCGGAATTGTACCTTCAATTTTTATTCCACGCTTGTGGCTACTGACATCGACTGCCATAAATCACTCTAACTTTCAAGTTATGTTTCAAATCCCACCTCAGTAATTAATCCTTTTAATTTCCCATGTAAATGATTTATTCTAAGACCTTAATGCTTATATAAAAACATGTTTTTTTATCTTAGAAGAGTAAGTATTACTTCAAAACAATGATGGGTAAAAACAAATATTATTTTAAGGATTGGGTTAGAATTGTTCTGTATGCTTAGTAATTTGATTGAAATGGAAGGTGATACAAAAAGAAACAGTGCATGTTAGATACGGAATTCTTGAAGTAAAAAAAAAATAGGAAAAAATCTTGTGGAAATGAATGTAGGAAGAAGCTCGATTAGTGGAAGCAAATAATTTCTACAGAATAATTATAAGAATTCTTAGGAAAGAGACAAGAGTAAATAGTTTTTGTAAGTTATCATTTCCTTGTGCTTCCTCCTATCTCTCCTATTATCTATAATTTGCTTTGTTTTCATGTGATATGAAACGTATTAACTTTTTTTAATCCTATTTCCCTATAAAATTTGTCAACTATTATGAATTTGAAGAGGTTTGGTTGATTTCATAACTATGATCTTGGCAGTAAGTTCTTCTATGAGCAATGTGATGAAAATTTGCTGGATGAGATATCATTCAATTATTATGATATTTTTCACCAAAATCGTAAATATTTCAGCGAAACATTTGTGCAGTAATGTTAATGCCTGTAGTTTGATAATCAAATCATATGTCATTAGAGCTAATAGACACATATGTGCAATAAGCAAGGGAATGGAAATTGATATACAGTTAATTTTTTACCGTAAGACAAAATTGATAAGTCGAGAATAGATTATTCTTGAGGGATTAAATAAATCAATCGCGATGAAAATATAGGAAAAGGAAAATAAAGTGAGAATGAAAATATGTTTATGGGTTTAGAGAGAAACAAAATATGAAGGTAATATTTCTTTTAATCAAAATTTCCCTTCAAAAGTATAAATAACAAAAATAAAGACCAAAAAGAAGAAAAAAAGAAAGATTCATTGAGAAGTTAAACTTACTTAGATAAGCATAAGCTCCTATAGACCTTATCAAGTCAATGATTACTAGGGAACCGCATTTAAAGCTAAAACATAAAAGGAAAAATAAAAAAGTAACATTGGTTGGTGCTACATGAAGTTTTGTAAAATCTACAGCAAAATTCACATCAATAATGATTGAAAGATGACACATGCCTTTATAATTTTTGGTAAGTTTATGGAGTATATCCAAGAAATACTGTACTTAGCAAGGCCATTAAAAACGCATGAAAAGGTCAGAGTTTTGCTAACAAAGGAGGAGGCGTTGTCAGTGGAAATTTGGGTATGTTAATGCAAGAATGGCGGATTTTTATTATCATTATTATTATTCGGGTAAAAACAATAGCTGCCTCAGTAGCATTAATTCTACAGTCTATTTTCTCGATAGCTCGGATGATCTTTTCAGGATTATTGCGTTCTTCCAGTAATTGAGCAAAAGTCAATCTTCATTGCTGGGAAGTCAAATTTAGGATAAATCTTAGTCGAGCATTTAATTTAAAGATCACAATTTAAGTAAAAAACATTTATCAGCGACATGTATCAAGAGGATCACCTCTCTTCCTCAGGCTGTAGTCGAATGTGTGAAACGACGCTGGCAACGTCTTTTAAAATGGCAATGCTGGCTCGTGGGGAGAAGCGCCGGATTAATATTGGTCGCCTCCGGCGTCGGTGGCGGAGTAAGTAATGACGTATGCAGGGTGGCGAATTTTTATTGGCTGAGGTACAGCTTGACTGGGAATCAGCTTCTCTCAAGAAGCGTCTCAGCTAATGAAAATACGTCAACGGCGCCAG
>NC_090728.1:198270810-198273310 GCF_036898095.1 Palaemon carinicauda
AGAGAAAATACTAATTACCTTATTTCTTATAACTATCATTCACCAATTCTGTCTCAGGCCTCAGTACTAGTAGTAGTGGTAACAACAACAACAACAACAACAACAACAACAACAATAATAATAATACTAATAATAATAATAATAATAAAAATAATAATAATAATAATAATAATAATAATAATAATAATACACAAATTCATAGGTAAATATTGTTTCATATTACATATAAATCCAGACACATATATAAATATATAACGACGCTCATGTAATCTATTGATGAAATATTGAAGGGATGATGTTTGGCCTGTTACTATAATTAAAACAGAAATAATAATGTATAACTTTGTAGCATACGAAATAATGGCATGGTTTTTATAGACTTTATTTGCTTTTATAAGTGAAAAATCTGACCCATCCTGAAAACCATAGAGCTCTATACAAATTGCGCTGTCTGAATTGTTTTGTATCAGATTAAAAATATAAAGGACTATTTGAAACTTCAGTAAATGGTAACTATGATACATTTCAGCAATCATTCAAATGTCTAATTTTGATTTCATGTTACGTTTTGACGTCACTTTTATTTGGTCAATAATTTTTAATGTTCTTGCGTCATTTGGGAATTTAATCTGAAACTGTAAATGAACATTCAGAAATATTATATACAAAATAATTTAGATGTGGAAGGAAAGGTAAAATTATATCCATGATATACAGATGCTAGATATATATATATATATATATATATATATATATATATATATATATATATATATATATATATATTATATATATATATATATATATATATATATGTATATATATATATATATATATATATATATATATATATATATATATATACATACATATATATATATATATATATATATATATATATATATATATATATATATATATATATATATATATATATACATATATATATATATATATATATATATATATATATATATGTATATATATATATGTATATATATATATATATATATATATATATATATATATATATATATATATATATATATATATATATATATATATATATTCTTTCCAGATATTACATTTATCAGTGGCAATGTCAAAATAAGAAAAAATAAAAAGAATAAGAGCAACATATTTCCTTTCAATACCTGACAAAGAATAATAAGGGGAAGGAATTTTTGTTTCATTTTATATTTCTTGGCATATACATAAATAGTGCGAACAAATCGTGCTGGAAGATGGCGGAGACGGGAAAATTACTTTTGAAATAGAAAAGAAATGGTAAAATATAATGGTGGAAAATGAGAAGAGTTGAGGATCAGAAGTTTTCTATTATTACTAAATTTCATGGGATAAATATCGGGAGCTTAGGCTCTTAGCTGGTAAGAATCTATTTGCAATGAATATTGATCGTCATTATATATCCATGTGAAGGTAACATTGATCAACTTTTGATCTGTAACTAGAAACTAGAATACTAAAGTCCAAATAATTGAAATTTTTTGGACGTTGATCAAATGCATAACTGCTGGCTGATTCCTTGATTCCCATTGGAGCCGAATGAATAAAAAATCAAGTATGAGAGCAATATTCATAAAGTAACGGATGAAAAAATTATGGAGCTTTGGCATAGGCATGGGAAATATCAGAATATATCCGATTGGCATAATTTACCAAGGATAGATTCAAAATTCAATTCATAAATTCCTCTAATGAATTCAGTCACTAATGGCATATTGCATGATACAGGTTAGAAAAATTAAAACGATCAATTCTAGAAGAAATTATGTTATTGCCGTTGCGAAGGGTATGTATTCACTCTTGTCTGTTTTTCGTTTATTTGTTTGTTTATTTGTGAGCAATATTACACAAGCAATACTGTACCGATTTTAACCAAACTTGGAAGTCATGTTGGGTATGGCCCAAGGATAAATCTGGAACATTTTATATAAAGCACATTGCGTACATTATAGTAAAAATACGCAGCAATATTTTGAAAACTATTGAACAAATTAAATGAAACTTGGTGAACATGTGGGGTAGGACCCAAGAACAACGCCAATAGATTTTGAAAAACAAATACATGGAAATACAAGTAAGCATTGTAGTTGGTAGCAAAATATGACTGCTTGGCGGGGCGATGGCATTCTCTCTATTAAGTGCCCTCTAGTTTGTGTTGAAGATTCTAGTTAAGTAAGAAAAAAAAGATAAAGCTTCAATAAATATAGCGCATGCTTAACATTGAAGTTTTGTACTTACACATTGATTGAAATTCCTTAATGGTTCTCAGAATGTGGCTTTCCCTCTCATTTCACCAGGATCCGGGACCGTTATTGTGAGGCTGGTTGACGTCAACGACAACTCGCCCAGATTAGCGAAGAAGATGTGGGAGGTGGACGTAGATGAGACTTGGGGCTCTGGTCCCCCAGATAACGAGACTCTTCTGGAGATATCTGTCAGTGATAGAGATATGTCCAATTACTTCTCTTACAGG
>NC_090728.1:198275810-198280810 GCF_036898095.1 Palaemon carinicauda
GGAGAACACGCCTCCAGCTCTTTTGGGAGTGTTAACAGCTACTGACCAGGATGTTTGGGCAATGGGTCACGGGCCTCCTTTCAATCTCTCCTTGGCACCATCCAATCCACCGCAAATTACGGCTCATGTTAATGTGAAATTTATTTCGTGTGAGTAACTCTTCTCATTCTTTTTCGTTTGGTCGTCAATATAAAGATGACATTAAAATGGAAATAAAACTGCAGACTGCGAATAAATAAACTACGGGCACAACAAATAGGTCTTCCTACGAATGGACTAATTGTTTAAGCAATATAAATGGAAATCAATCAGACGCAGACTCTATGAAGAAGGGTCAAGTGCTTTGATATAACTTCCATATCATTAATGCAGATAATTTATCTGAAACATCTTGCTTATTCATTTACATCATCTGACAGTCATTTAAGTGTAATGCTATAAATTTCTCACATATCCTTATGGTGATTACTTCAGAAGTTATAAAGATCAACAAAATTGAATGGTTATGTGCCTTTTACATAAAACACTGATCTTATTTCCCATTCTACCTACGGTGGTATTTTACTTTTTTCTTGAGATTTCCAATGCAACATTCATGAGTGATCAATAGCAAGTAAATGCCATGGGGAGCATAATTACACTTAAGTATTTTATTCTAATTTTGGATTGAAAATATATCTTTGGGTTACGGTAGTGTAGCCTCATTTCCTTCTTTAATTTATTTATTGTTCTGCCATTTCATATGATAATATTTTTTAAATCCATAATGATAATGGCAATTTGATGCATATCAGCAACCATAGGTAGCTCGCTCAGTGCAGAGTTTTTTTTTTTAAATTTTCTTATTTCGGTTTTCTATTCCTAACTTTCTTTGACAGTGTGTGTTGTTCAAAATACTAAATAAATAAAAGATCCTCCTCTTTTGATATTTTACCGTTCA
This sequence comes from Palaemon carinicauda, assembly GCF_036898095.1. NCBI lineage: Eukaryota > Metazoa > Arthropoda > Malacostraca > Decapoda > Palaemonidae > Palaemon > Palaemon carinicauda. The sequence continues at coordinate 198,276,751 of NC_090728.1, forward strand.
TATTTTGTAAACATAAAAACGTTTGTTATTACCCTTTTAAATACTTGTATCCTTAGATGAACTGTGAGAAAAAAAATAAGAAAAATTATTATAAGTTGCAATTTGGCAAGTTGGTATCTTTTCAAATATACTAGAACTACTCATTCTTTTTTTTTCGTCTTCTTTTTCCTAGGTTTGATGTTCCTCTGCTTGGTTGACTTATTATACAACACTATGTAAATTCTAGATAAACCTATAGGAAAATTTTACTGTTAATCAAATACTGGTCAATCACGCAGATATGTAAGAACATTGTCCCCGACAAGTAGTTACCGGGCGAGAAAAACATTTGAGAAAGGATGCATGAATAAAGACGAAATTTATAAGAAAAATATTCGTCGTATCAAGTGTTTAAACCTATAAATATTTCATTCAATTTTTGTGGCCAATCCATGAAAATTATTGTATGGTGATTCCAAAAATTCCCCATCCAAGTGTACATTTCCTTATAAAGGGGAAAAGTGGAATCAGTGAAGGGTTGCTGATAGACGATTTTCAAAAGAAAATTCCTCATTAATATGTAGATTTGTATATATATCAGTAGTCAGTATAAGTTTATATTACTTGTGTTTTATATTTCTATAATCAACGAATAAAAGTCACATGAAAGCAATACTAAAAGTAAATCTATTAACACAGGTTTTATTCAAAGAAAATTTAACCTAATCCAACCTTACCAGTAAAAGGCTCCCCTAATATACAGATTTAGACAGTGGCAGAGGAGGCGCCGAGGTTTGGATAAAGGAACCCCTCGATCGCGAACAACATCGTGAGCTGTTTGTTGGAATCCTCCTAACGGATGCTGGTGGATTATCAGTGACCCAGAATATCAGGATAATTGTCGATGACGTCAATGACAATCCGATGAAACCTGCGTCCAAAATAGTTTACCTTTGGAAGACCCAGGTAATCTAAAGATTAATCTATTGTCTTCATGGAATGATTCTGAATACTGATGACGCCTAGTTGCAGTAGTAATTCATTGTTATTCTTTCTTGTTTGTAAAACTACTAACTATTTGCATGAGGAAGATAAATCAGATAAAGAAGAAACTTTCGTGTAGGTAAAATTTATTTAATTTGCGTGCAAGACAATTGAACGCATACAAATTTATCTGTTGGGTTTATAAATCTAATGAAATAGAAAAAATATTCCTCTGTAAACTCAAAGTTTTCTAGTTAAATTCTTTTATAAAACTAAATTCTTGGCAACCACCATTTCCTTGTTGGGAAAACTTCACTCAATTGTTAAAAACAAAAGAAAATACCAAAAAAAAAAATAACATTTGACTTTCCCTCCCCCCCACCTCACCTTCTTCCCCTGCGGCCAGAGTGGAAACTCGGAGTCCCCTCTTGGTCGTGTTTACGTGGATGATCCTGACGACTGGGACATCAAAGACAAGAGTTATCACTGGCTGGGCCAACCTCACCCTATTTTCTCCCTCAATACCGAAGATGGCACTATCTTCGCCTCCAGTCAGGTCCGAGAAGGAAGGTAAGAAAAGGAAGGGTTGGGAATCACTTTTCCTGTTATATATTTCAAAGATGATGGTGTGGTTAAAATTCTTCTACCTGTATGATTATAGAGCCACTCTAAATTACCTTAATTGCAGTTACTTTTCTTCATAATTTATCTTTAACTGCAATTCAGTTGCCGACCGATTGCTGACCACGAAGTCAAATGAGCTTTGGTCTGTAGTATTATTTATCTAACCAATTTTCCCGGTTCCTCTTCACTCTACTAATTTAGATTTTTCATCGATCAAGTAGATTATTTCAATATTATTTTTAATCCAAACTTCTGAGAGCGAGGAAACAGAAATATAAATATCTTAGAATGGTTTGGTTTTGAAAGTTAGAGAAAATGTAAAATACAATGTAAATATTATCCTTTTTTCAAAAGAAAAGTCCTTATATCGTCGCTTAATTTTTTTCTAAATAGAAATTTGTTGAGTGGTGACTTGAACTAACCATTAAAAAATAGTTACTAAAAACTAAAGATTGAATTTCAGATTTATGCTCTTCACTTTGAAAACATGGTTCAACCAATTTGGCACAGAATTTCCATTGTTGTTGTGAACCTATATATCAATTCGAAACCTAACTTTAACAAACATAACAGAGGATCTTCATCTGTTATTCATAACTTACTGATAACAGTAGGATTAAACATTTCTCCACACACCTCAACATGTATATATGACTTTGTTCTCGGTGACTAGATATGAGCTGCAGTTTGCAGTTTCCGACGACTTTTGGGGTCAGCAGATGGTACCCGCCAACGTTACTGTCATCGTCCGTCAACTGACACAGGAAGCTCTTGCCCATTCTACGTCCATCATCCTGACGCCAACAAATCCAAAAAAACTCACATCTGGTTGGACCCCTCTGGTAAGTGAGTATTGTGTATGTGCGTGTGTCTGTGTGTGTGCAAAAGACGATTTTGAATTAATAACTATCCATGTGATATTCCCAAATATTATTCTTAAAAGTTACTTTCAGCGTTGTTAAAACTTAAAGAACACATTTCTCTCAGACAGCCCTTCGTCCACCAATATTTGCATCGCCTAGTCTTTAGTAAAAATAGCATTATAAGAATTTTTCATATTTGCATAAATATTTTCTCGTTATGATATTCACTTACATCATTGAACTATATCCCTTTTAGAATAAACACAGTGTTTTTAATGCAAGTGCATTGGAAATGTAATAATGTTACCGAACAAATTTTATGGCATTTTGACTGACGGCAAAATTTTGAGGCAATTTCAAATAAAATAAAAGTGACTTAAAAATTCTTTCTTACCGATATTAATATTTATTTATCAAATGCAGCATTTTGCATACACACACACACACACACACACACACACACACACACATATATATATATATATATATATATATATATATATATATATATATATGTTTATATATATATATATATATATATATATATATATATATATATATATATATATGTATATATATTAATATATATATATATATATATACATATATATATATATATATATATATATATATATATATATATATATATATATATATATATATATATATATATATATATATATATATATGTACACATATATATATATATATATATATATATATATATATATATATGTATATATATATATATATATATATATATATATATATATATATATATATATATATATGCGTGTATTAGTTGGTGTGGTTATGTGGGTATATATGTATGTGCGTGTGTGTGTTAGTGTGATAGGTGGCCGACTGTGCACAATGATGAAAAAATACATGTAAAATAAGGGAAATGAAAATACAACACAAGATGCATAATGGAATAGAAAGTGAGTGAAATAATATTTGAATAAAGCGATGGATTAAACCTTTCTATTTGGTTTCTTACAAGAATACACGTACCAATAATACGGTGTCAAATCTTAGTTCCTTCGCTTAAAAGTACCCAAGAGTCTTATTACAAAGCAGTTTTCATGTACCTTGTATCATATCATTGAGGTAAACAGAATTCATCTTACGATTACTTCAACTTTCATCATCATCATAATCATCATCACCTCCTACTCCTATTGACGCAAAGGGCCTCAGTTAGATTTCGCCAGTCGTCACTATCTTGAGCGTTCGATTTAATACCTCTCCATTCTTCATCTCTTATGTCATGTTTCATATTCCTCAGCCATGTAGTCCTGGGTCTTCCAACTTTAAATTTAAATCTACAGTAAGAGTCAAATATAATCAACATACAAAGTTTGAGTGTTCATTTGGTTTTATAGTTTTCCAAACTAACCAGTCCCTCAATTTTGATATCCAAATTTTATAACCTATGACAGCAATCCATGTCATTTATTAATTTCATATTTCTCTTTCTGAAAAACTACCAATATAGATATTTTGATATAATAAAAAAAATTACAAACATAAAAAAAAAAAAAAAAAATATCGGTGGATACTTTTGCGATAATAGTTTTCTTGATTAAAACTCTAGTGCGCTAAAATAT